>NC_080734.1:17013391-17050891 GCF_019097595.1 Hemibagrus wyckioides | reverse complement strand
AACATACCTTAAAAGTTATAACAAAATGCCCTAAAGAGAACAAAATTAAAGTGTTGGAGTGACCATCAGAAATCCTTGACCTCAGTCGCAAAAACTGAAATAGTGTGTCTGAGTAAGGAGGACCTCTCCGAGTTAAACCAGTTCTGCCAGATAGAATGAATATCTATCTATCTATCTATCTATCTATCTATCTATCTATCTATCTATCTATCTATCTATCTATCTATCGATCTATCTATCTATCTATCTATCTATCTATCTATCTATCTATCTATCTATCTATCTATCTATCCAACCTGTGAAAGAACACAAATAGAAATTGTGTAGTAAACCAAAAAGTTTAACAAGTTAACAATTAAAAAGCAAGAAATGTCACAAATGAACTCTGCACAACTGTGAACTGAAACCCATTCCAGGTGACTACCTTGAGGACCTAATGAGAGAATGTCATGATTGTGCCAAGCTGCTATCAAAGCTAAACGTATCTACTTTGGACAATTTAAACTATAAAACATATTCTGGGTTGTTTAAAACTTTTTGGTTTACAACATAATTCCATTTGTGTTCTTTCACAAGATTAGGATTACCCGCCTCAGAAACTGCTGATCCACAGCACCTCAGATTACAGACAACATAAATGCTTCTCAGAATAGGCAGATATATTTCAACTGTGTGAGTCAGGCTTTCCTGGACATACTGTGGCAAAAAAAAAAAAAATTATTTCGAAAGAATAAAAAGCAGAAGAGACTTTCTTTAGACAAAAAAACCAACAACAAATAGACATAACAGTGGAAAACTGGTCTTATGACGAGCAATGCATTTAACACGAAATCATCAAAAACTGATCGGATGATTATCTCATTATACTGGCACTGCATACCAGGAAAACCACACGTGACCTGCTGTTATCAATTTCAAGAACTCACTGTTCACTTGCTGCCTAATATAACCCACCCTTCGACATGTGCCACTGTAACAAGAAAACCAGTCATTTACTTCACCTGTCATTAGTTTTAATATTAATGTTATGGCTGATCCTTCTAGGTATCTACAACAAATTATTACAATAGCTTTTTCTTAGAGTAAATGTAGAAAGGTTTTTAGACTTAAAATCAGTATGAATCATTTCCTTTGAGTTTGCTTCTTTCCAAATGAACCTCTAAGAGAGTATACAAGGAATTACACTTATTGGTTGCACTGAATTATGTTCGGATATGTATAACTATTCGTGAGGCCTCCTGGTGGTCCAGCGGCAGGATTCCGGTTCAGCAGCCCAGGGCGCCACCCCAGCCGCTGAAGAGTTGACTCTCAGTGCCAGTCCCAAGCCTGGATAAAAATGGGAGGGTTGCGACAGGAAGGGCATCCGGCAAAAAACCTGTGCCAAATCGTGCGGGTCGATTGATCCACTACAAACAGCGGACCATGCAAGTGTGCGGGACAAATGCTAAGAAAAATGTAAAATAATCCATGGATGGACTTTGGTCATTCAAAGTTTTATGTGTACACTGAAGATGAGTTTTATTACAGAATTTCTCACGTGTAATAACTCGTCTCTGGTAGATTCTGAAATCTCCCAGTGAAAAGAAACTCTTTCCCCCAAATATTTACCTTTGGAATGAAACCAAAAGCTCATTGCAAATTAAAGATTAAAGACTGTAGCCCATAGTCTTGTCCTATTGTCACACTACCCTAGGTGATTTATAGTTTTGATGGCTTTTTTGTGAATTGGTAATACTGTACAATTGCTAATTTATCTGATATTAGCATCCCTAATTACAGGAACCTGTGTATTTTACTGGAAGTTTTAAAATCCAATAAATTGCCGATAAAGGACAGATCATGTATAATCTGTATAATCGATCATGTATGATCATGTATAATCGATTCAAATTTCCTTAAGTTTAAATATAATCTTGAAGTGTTATAGAGGAAATGTGAAGTTTTGCTTTGATCAGCATTTTCTATTTTCATTTTCAACTTTTATTGTCAGTCAGCTGGCTGACCACCATTTCCACCTGTTCCATTTCAGACGTTAAGTTTCACAAGTCCTCCAAATAACAAGTTGCATTTATAATGCATTTATAGAGCTTCCATATTTTATTCCTTATTTATGTCATACTGAAAATGTTGCACACCTTGAATATGATTAAGATTCAAGAGGGTCATTGTCATATGCACAGTGAAAACGCAACAGATTAGACCATACAATGAAATTCTTACTGTGCAGATCTCCCTTACCAAAAGAATAAAAATAATATAATATATGAAAAATCCAATAAAAAGATATATAGTATATACAGTATATACAGATAAAGACATAAGTAAAGTGCTCAGTGTGTTGTGTGGCAGCAGTCAGTGGGGGTGATGGGGTGTGAGGTAGTGCTGTTAAGTGTTGTTCAGGAGTCTAATGGCTTGTAGATTGGGGTGTGCTGCTCCTTCTTTATATTGTACAGACTAAAATATTACTTAAATATAAAATAATTAAATATAGTGAACATTTTCTATTATGATATTACAATAAGTCAAATTAAAACCTATTTCTAGCCATTTTAAGCTTTTTAAGCTTAAAGCTTTTTATTATTAGCTATTTACTCAGAAGTAAAATGATCTGCCAATTAAATACTTTATAGCTTTTTTTTTATATACCTTGCTCTTCACTGAATATAGGACCCCCCTGTTTTATTCCAGGATATCTCATTAGACTGCAGAGCTAGACATTTTGGGGTCATTTCCTGTAAGTAACTTATTGTCGCAACACAGAAATATTTTTTTTCCGTCTAACCTGTGTCTCTTCAATACTTTCTGTCTGGCTCAGCATCTTACTAAGGGATATGGAATATGAAATGATGAATGGACACATATATAAATCAATCCTAGATTTGCAGGAACCAATAGATTGAAGCCATGTCCAGCATCAGGGTGTGAATATCACAATAGAGCTACAAATTTAAGCATGTTACAGAGATTAGTGAGCATTGGGTTGGGTTTTATTCGCCACCGTTAATATAATAATCTCCTTCTGCAAAGTTGCACACAAGATCTTCACATTTTCAATGTCTATCGTCTAGACAGAAATTGACACTCTTTTTTTTTAGCCTCTTTTTCTGATTGTTTTTATGTGTTCATTTGATGTGTCAGTAGTCATGTGTTCATTTGATGTCACTAATAGTCAATACTAAGCAATGACTATTAGTAATTTTTTTAGAATATTGATTTTACTACTGTCCCCTGACTCGTGTTAAAGAGAATTGCGATGAGTGTGCAGCTCCATGACTAATGTTTAACCATATATCCCCCCCCATCATGGTTAAGACCACAATCTCTTACATATGCATAAAGAAATTATCTTTACCTCATATCTAAGACCCCGTAAGTGTGGGTAGAAGGTGGCCCAGATTTCCTGACTTCCTGTTACTTTTCTAGTCCGGTGTTTTTTAAAAGGTTCACTACAATATTTTTTAAGACCATGAAAGTAGAGGATTCTATAATAAATATAGAATTTAAGGACAGAAGGGTCAGGTACTGATTTGATTTGAGGGCATGGATGTAAAAATCACTTTCACTTTATTTAAGCCAAATATAATATTGTTGTACTGTCATGTGACCTTTTGCCTTAATCTTCTATGGCTGTTATATTCAAAATAAGACACGATAAAATGACAAATTGTTAAACAACGATAAAAATGTTCCTGTTAGATGTATTTCCTTTATTTGAAGAGTACCATTAATATTTGCACACCAGCTCCATGACCTTTTTGTAGCTCTTTCTCTTTCTATACTATAGCTCTTTTAGTTTCTAGAAAATAACAATATTTCTATATACTATCTAATCGATGTCTTGGATAGTTAATAATGCCGTTTTCTCAAAAATATTAAAGTCTATGAAATTATTAAAGTCCATTTTTTCATCACTTTGCAAGGATAATGATATATAACTTGGATTATTAATTTATTTTTCTTTTCGGAGTTCCTCATATTTCCATCTAAATGGCATATTCCTCTTTTTTAAACAAAATATTATTTAAAGATATATACACACTACTCACCAAAAGTTAAGGATATTCGGCTTTCGGGTGAAATTTCAGGATGAAATTTAGTTATTTATTTATTTATTTCCTTTTTTATATATATAACATAAAGATCATGCTTGTCTGCCTTCAGCACTTTATAGACTTTACTCCAAGCTTTATTGTTATTCCAAATGTTGTCTCTTTTGTTTTCCTGATAGTTGCAAGTGGCAATAATTTCTTGAAGTAAAAGTGCTGATTAAAGAAGAAGAAGAAAACTTAAAAGAGCTACTTATACTTACTACTTATACGAGCCGTCTTAGAGAACTTAGTGGGTATGGAGTACAAATGTCTGTAAAAGTTAGTTGTTTAACATGTATTAATTCCTCACCAATAATCACTGCTATAAACCAATATAGCACTTGGTAGTAATAGCAGCAGTAGTAGTAGTAGTAGTAGTAGTAGTAGTAGTAGCAGTAGTAGTAGTAGTAGTAGTAGCAGTAGTAGCAGTAGTAGTAGTAGCAGTAGCAGTAGTAGCAGTAGTAGTAGTAGTAGCAGTAGTAGCAGTAGTAGTAGTAGTAGTAGTAGCAGTAGTAGTAGTAGTAGCAGTAGTAGAAGTAGCAGTAGCCATGCAGTCGCTAGCAGGTTGTTGTCAGCAGTTGTTGCCGCTCTGTCGGCTGTTGCTAACCAGCAGCAGCGCCGTCTGCCGGGCTAAGCGGTTGCTGTTGTGCTGCTGCTGCCGCTGGGTTAGCTTGGTTGGGTTGCTGCTGCTGCCGCTGCCGCTGTTGTTGGGCTGCCGCCATGCTTGTTGGCTGGGCTAAGGCTGCTGTCAGCTGCTGCTGCTGCTGCTGCTGCCGCTAGCTGCCGTCTGGGCTGCTGCTACGCCAGCTAGCTGGTTGTCAACCGGTTGCGCCGCTGTTGCTTGCTGCTGCTGCCGTCACGGCCGGGTTGCTGCTGGGCTTGCTGTATTACAAATCGCCGCTTCGTTGTTGCTGTCAGCTGTTGCCGCTTGCTTAAGGTTGCTGTTGCTGCTTGCTGGGTTGCCGTTGTTGGCTGCCGGGTTGCCGTTGTTGCTCGCTACCAGCTGCTGCCAAACCGCTGCTGCCGCTCGTTGTTGGCTAAGGTTGCTGCTGCTCGCCTGCTGCTGGTTGTTGCTGGTTGCTGTTGTCACGCAAGCTGCTGCTGCTGTTGCTCACAAGCTGCTGCCGCTCAGGTTGCTGCCGCTGCGTTGCTGCTGTTTATGGTTGCCGTTGTTGCTCAGCTAACCAGCTGAGCTGCTCGTTGCCTGCTGCTTGCTGGCTCGCTGCTGTTGCCGCTTGTTGCCGCTGGTTCGCCAATCACGTTGCTGCTGCTGCAGCTGCACAGCTGCTGTTGCTGCTGCTATAGCTGTTTGCTGCTGCTGCTCAGCGCCGCTTGTTATTTGTTGCTGTTGCTATTTGTTACTGCCAGCATGTTGCCGTAAGACCAGCTGCGCAGCCAGTTGCCAGCGCCAGCATAACCTGGCGCTGGCGCGCTTGCTTGCGCCAACCGTTGTTAAAGCTTGCGCTCAATCAGCGGCTCACCGCTGTTGTTGCCGCTTGTTGCCGCCGCTGCTTGCTCGCCGCCGTTGCTGCTGCTGCGCTTGTTGTTGCTGCCGCTTGTGCTGCTTTTCCATTGCTGTTGCTCGCTGTTGTTGTTGCTGCCGCTGTTGCTGTCATTGTTGCCGCCTGTTGTTGCCGGCTGCTGGCCGCTGTTTTCCGTTGCTGGTTGCCGCTGCCGCTGTTGCTGCTTGCTGCCGCCAGCTGTTAAGCGTCGCTGCTGTTGAAGACCTGGAGCTGTTGCGAAACCGCTGGTTGCTTGGCCCGCTGGTTGCCGTTGCTGGCTTGTCAGCTCGCTGCTTGCTTCGTTGCTGCCTGGCTAGTTGGGCTAAGAAACTGCTCGGGCTGATTAGTTGCTGGTTGTCAGCTGCTGTCAGCTGGCTAGCCCGCTGCTGCTAAGGTTGTCGGCCGCTGCGTTACTGTTCAGCTGCTGCTGCTGCTGTCACGGGCTGTCAGCTCGCTGGTGCTGCTACGCTGTTGCTGGTCAGCTGCTTTCGCCAGCTGTCACATGTTACGCACACTGGTTGCTGCCGTCCCGTTGTTGCCCGCTGCCTGCTGCTTGCTGCTGCTGCCGCTGTTGCTGCTGCTGCTGGTTGCTGTCACGCTGCTGGTTGCTGCTGCTGCCGCAGCAAGGTTGGTTGCCGCTGCTGTTGCCGCTGTTGTTTAGCTGACCAGTTGCTGCTGGTTATGCCAAGCATCAGCAGCTGCTGCTGCCGCTGCTGCTGGCTGGGTCCGCAGCGTCTGCTGCTGCCGCCACCAGCTCACCAGCTGTTGCTGCTGCTGCTTGCTGTTGCCGCTAAGCTGTTGCCGCAGCTAGTTGCTGTTGCTGCCGCTGTTGCCGCCATTGCTTGTGTTGCGTTGTTGCCGCTGCCGCTAAGCTGCTCGCCACCGTTGCTAGCAGTTGTTGTTAAGCCGAACCGCTGCTTGCTGTTGCCGAACCGGCTGGTTGCTGCTTGAGCCAATCAGCTGTCATTGGTTGCTGTTGTCAGCTGTTGCTCGTTAGCACATTACGTTAAGCCGCCGCTTAGTTGCTGTCCGCCTGTTGCTGCGCTACTGGTTGGGTTGCTGTTAGTTGTTGCCAAATCGGGCTGCTGTTGCTGCTTCGTCAGCTGTTGTTGCTGCCGCTGTTGTTGCCGCTGCTGGGTCAGTTGGCTTGGTTAGCTGGCCGCTCAAGGCTGGGCTACGCGCCGGTTAGTTGCTGTCAGCTGTTGCTGCCTGCAGTTGTTGCTGCCGCTGCTTGCTGTCAGCTGCTTAGTTGCTGGTTAGCGTTGCTGGCTGTTGCCGCTGCTGCCGAAACCGCTGTTGTGTTAGCTGTTGCAGCTGAGCAATGGGCTTAAGCTGTTGCTACTGCTGTTAGCTCGCTAAGGTTGTTCGCTGGTCATGCTTGTTGTTGCTATCACAGCTAGTTAGGCTGTTGCTATGTTGCCAGTTGCTTGCTGCTAGTTAATTAGCAGCCAGCAGCAGCAGTTAGTTAAGTTATATTGCCGCTGGTTACCAAGGAGTCATATACTACAGCTGTTGCAGTCAGTAGCTGTTAGTTAGTTATAAATGGTTATGTTAGCTTAATTATAGGTTGCGCTGCTGCTGTTGTTGGCCGCTGCTGCTCATTGTTGCTGCCGTTGTCAGTTGTCCGGGCTGCTCGTTAGTTAGTCTGTTGCTGGCTAAGAATCAGTTGCTTGCCATTGTTAGTTGCTGCTCGGCCGCTATGTTGTTGCTGTTGGCTGGTTACCGCTGTTAGTTTCACGCCATTGTTGCCGTTAGTTTGTTATTTACCGCTGGTTGTCAGCAGAAAGGTTAGCTTTGTTGCCGACGTTGCTGTTGTTGTTGTTGCGCTGCTGCTGCTGTTAATCTGCTGCGGCACAGGTTGCAGCGCTGGCAGCTGCTGTTTGCTACCGCTGTTGCCGCTGCTGGTTAGTTGCTGTTGCTGCTGGTTTAGTTGTTAACTGCTTGGTTGGCTGTTGTTGTTGCGCTGCTGTCGCCATCGCTTGCTTATTTCACTGCTTGCTGGGCTGCTGCTGTTGCTGTTGCTGGCTCGCAGTTAAGACCAGCTGTTTCGCTCGTTGCTGTTGCAGCTGGGTTGCTTCGCTGCTGGTTGCTTCGGGCTGGTTGCCGCTGAGCCACGCTGCTGCTGCTGCCGTTGCTATTTACAGCCACTGCCGGGTTATGCTGCAACCGTTGCCGCTAAGGCTGCCGCTGCTGCTGCCGCTACAGCAGCTTGGTTTCGCTGCCTGTTGCCGCTGCTTATTGCTGTTGCTGCTGCTGCCGCTGGTCGCTGCTATTGCTGCTTCGCCAGCTGCTGGTTGCTGCTGTTGCTGTTGCCGCTGCTGTTGAGCAGCTGCTAAGCCAGCAGGTTGTTAGCTGCCGCTGAGGCAGCGCCGCCATGCCAGCAGCTGCCATATGAGCTGCTGCTCGGCCACATGCTTGCCTGGCCAGCAGCTGCTGCTTGGTTACAGAAAGTCAGTTGGTTGCTGCTGTTGTTGCTGCCAGTATGTTGCTACAGCTGCCTACAGCTGTTGTTAGTTGCTGTTGGGCGTCATTGTTGTTCGCTGTGTTACTGCCACGCTTGGCAACCGTTGTTGTTGCTGCTTTACCGCTGCTCGCTCGCTGCCGTTGCACAAGTTATTGCCGTTCGCTCGCTGGTTGAACGCCGCTGCCGCTTACGCTGCTGCTGCTCGCCGTTGTTCCATGTTGCTTGCTGTCACTAGGCTCAGTTGCTGCTGGTTACTGCTGCCGCCGCTGTCTGCTGGCTCAGCCGTTGTTGTCATTGTTACCGCTTGCTATATATGTTTCGTTGTTTGCTCGCTGGCTGCAGGTTGCCGTCATTGAGCCGTTGTTGCTTGGTTATCGCTATTGCTCGCTACAGGTTGTTGCTGCTGGCTGTCATTGCTGCTCGTCGGCTGCACGCCAGTTGTTGTTGTTAGTTGCCACCGTTGCTGACAGCTGAGCTGTCATTGTCAAGTTGTTGTCAGTTGTCACGCTACCGCTGGTTGTCAGCACATTGGAGTCTGTTGGTGTGCTAAGGCTTTTGGCCGTTGCCGTTGTTTCAAGATCGCTGCTGCTGGTTAGTTGTTATTAGTCACCGCTTGTCATTGCTCGCTGTCGTCAGCTGTTGCCGCTGTTGAGCTACGCTGTTGCCGCTGGTTGCTGGCCAGCTGTTGCTGGTCGCTCGCTGTTGCCGCTACCGCTAAGGCCGCTGCTGGTCCGCTGTTGCTTGGTTGCTGCTGTTTGCGCACAGTTGCTGCTGCTGTTACTGCCGCAGCTGTTGTCAAACTAGGCCTGCCAGCTGTCTGTTGCTGCTGCTTGCTGGCTGCCGCCTGCTGGTTGTTGGCTGCTGTTTAGTCACATGCTTATTGCACCATCGCTGCTGTTCGTCAGCTGGCTGTTGCCGCTGTTGTCAAGCTGGTTGCTGCTGCTCGTTGTTAGTTGCCAGCTGTTCGTCACAAGGTTGCCAAGGTTGCTGTTGCTGCTGCACGCTGGTTAGCTTAGCCGCTGTTGCTGTCACTGCTGCTGCCACCGCTGCCAGCTAGCTGGTTGCGGCTGCTCAGCAGTTGTTGCTTAGCGCCGCTGCTTGCTGCTGTCTGCTCAGCTATGCTGCCGCTGCATGTTTAGTTCTCGCTGCCGCTGCTGTTGCTGCTGCTGCTGTCTACCGGTTGCTGCGTTGTTGCTGCCACGCTGCCAGTTGTTGCCGCTGTCTGCTGGTTAGCGTGCTTGCCTGCCACAGCTGGCGTTCAGCCGCCGTTGTTGGTTGCTGCCAGCTGCTGCGCCGCGAGTAAGACTCAGCGCTGCGCTACTGCTGCCGTCAGCCGCTATATGCTGGCCGCTGTCGCTTGGCTCGCTGCTGCTGAGCGCTGCCGCTGCAGCAGTTGCTGCCGCTGCTGCAGCTGCCGCGCAAGCGCTGCAGCTGTTGCTGTCAGCAGCTGTTGCCTGGGCTGGGTTGCTAGTTGCTCGCCGTCAGCAGCAGCTCAGCTGCTGCTGCTACAACGTCGCTGCTCGCAGCGTTAGTTGCTGCTTGCTGCTGCTGCCGCGCGCAGCTGCTGCTCGCGAGCATGCTGCTGCCGCCGCCGCAGCTGCTGCCAGCAGCAGCAGCTGCAGAGCGCAGAGCATGGCTGTCGTTGCCTGTTGGTGCAGCAGCAGCAGCAGCAGCAGCAGTACAGTCCACACCTCACACACACAACAACACCTCACCAGGACTGAACTGTATACTAACTCTGTCTCTCTCACACAATACAGATACACACACTCTCTCTGACTGTGTCGTGGACTATCACACACAATACAATTTATATTGTTCATTACTTACTGCACTACCTTTACTACCGTCATCCGCCAAGCTATAGTTATAATTATGTTCATTCCCATTTGCACTAATTCTCAACTGCTGCTGTGTATTTTGCACAATAACATTTTTGCACAATACTTTTTTCTACATCATTTCACTTTATCTATTTTATTTCCTCACTTACATTCCAGTACACGCTCTTTTTATTTCCTTTCAGCACTAAGTGTCCTGTGTCTCTTTGTGTTGTCTCCTTTATTGTACTTTATTGTCTCTTTGCACTGTCTTGGTCTATGCCTCTGTTTGCACCTAGCTGCACACCGTGCACTCTTACGTGGCCAAGACAAACTCTGTCCCAGCCTGTACTGCTCTTTGTTGCTCTTGCTATTGTACTTAGTACCAGTCAGCTGCATGCCTATGCAGCACTAGGTCCCCGGAGAAACGCTTGTCTCCATCTCAGTTACATGTACTACTGTCAGCTGCATGTACTGAAATGACAACAAAGTTTCCTTTGAATCTTGAATCTGAACCTTGAGTCTGTAGAGTGGCAGCAGCAGTAGTAGCTGCTGTAGTCATAGTGAGTAGCAGCTGTAGCAGCTGCAGTAGCAGAAAGTAGTAGTAGTTGTTTGTAGCAGCAGCAGTTAAGTCAGTAGATGAGCCAGCAGCCTGCTGCTGCCGCTGCCAGTAGTCGCTAAAGTTGTAGCTCGCTGTTGTAGCCGCTAGTTGCTGCTCGCTAGTAGTTTGCAGCTGGCAAATTGCTAGCTTGCCGCTGCAGCTGGTATAGCAAACAGTTGCCAGCAGAGTAGTGGCAGTTGCAGCCTGCCGTTGCTGCTAGTTGCTAAGGTTGCCACGCTGTTGTCGTCAATAATTGCTGTTAGTTGCTGCTGCTCGCTGCCGCCGCCATTAGGCCCTGTTGTTGCTGGCGCCGCCAGCCGCCGCTGGTTGCTCATCCGCTGTTGCTGTTACTGCCGCTGCTGTTGCTTGGTTGCTCGCTGTCGCTGCTACTGGCTAGCTCGTTGAACTGAGCGTTACAGCATTATTGTTGCTGGTCGCCGCCGTTGCCGCGCCGCCAGCCAACAGCAACCGTTGTCATTGTTACTGTTGCTGTTGCTGCTGCCGGGCTAGTTAAGTTGTCGTTCGCTGTTGCTGCTGGGTTGCTTGCTTGTCAGTTGCTGCTGGTTATTGTTCGTCATCGTTGGTTGCCGCGGTTGCTCAGCTGTTAAATTGTCTCTCGCTCGCGACCGCCGCTGCCGGGTCGTTGCTCACGTTACTCGCTAGTTGTTGTCATTAGCAGCTTGTTAAACGCTGCCGGCTAGTTGGCTGCTGCTCGCCAGTTACCGTTCAAACTAAGCGCTGCTACATGTTCAGTTGCTGCTGTTGTCAGCCATTGCTTGCTGCTTGTTATTGCTAGTTGTTCTGTCAGCTGTCGTCACAACTGCTAGTTGGTTGTTGCTGCGGTTGCTTGTTGCTGCTAGTTGCTGCTCATCAGCTGGGTTGTTGCTGGGCTGCTGCTGGGCTACTGTTGTTCACTGCCAGTCTAGCGTTGTTGCCATGCTGCCGCTGCTTAGTTATATGTGCTGCTGCCAGTTGACCGTTGTTGTTGTTCTCAGCTGTTGCCAAGTTGTTGCCAAGGCTGCTGTTGTTATGCTGCCTAGCATGTATTGCTGCCGCTATATATATGTTAAGTCATAGTTGTTGCCGTTCATAGTTACTATGGAGCTGCTAGCTGCTTGCTATTGTTACTGTCGCCAGCAAGCGTTGCTGTTAGTTGTTGCTTGCTCCGCAGTTGTCATGTCAGCTGGTTACAATGTTCGCTCATGTCGCGTTATAGCCAGTTGTCAGCTGGTTAGTTATAGTTGCCGCTGGTTATATATTACAGTTATGTTGCTGTTGTCCCGCCAGCAGCTACAGCCGGGTTGTTCACGTTGGCTAAGTACCCGTTGTTACAACATTGTTGTTGGGTCGTTATCTTGTTGCTGTTGTTGGTTATTACTGTTGCTGTCGTCGCGCTGGGTCAGCTGTCAGCTGCTGCTGTTCGCTCGCTGTTGCTCGCTGTCAGCTGGTTGGGCCGCTAGCTGTTGCCGGGCTGCTGCTGCTGCTGCTGCTGCTCGCCAGCTGTCTGTATATAAAGGCTATTTGCTTGCCACAATCGGCTGCTGTTGGCTGCTCGGGCCTGGGCTGGCCGCCAGCTGTCACAGCTGCTCGCCACCGCACAAACCGTTGCTCGCTGGGTTGCTGCTGTTGCTGCTGGTCACAGCGCTGCGCTGTCGCTGCTGTCAGCCAACACTGTTGCCTGCCATGCTGCTGCAGCTGCTTTGTTACCGGGCTGCTAAGGTTGCTCGCTCGCAACCAGTCTGGTTAGTTGCTGCTGCTGCTGTCAGCTGTTAGCTGCTGCTGGCTATGCTGTTTGTCTGCTAGCTGCTGTTGCTGCCAGCTTACTCGCCGGGTCTCTGCTGCTGCTGCTGGGCTGTTGTTGCTGTTGCTGCTCGCTGCTGCTGCCAGTTGCCCTGCTCAGCCAGTTGTTTGCTCGCTGCTGGCTGCTGGCTAGTTGCTTGCTTGCTTAGTTGCAGCATAGGTTGCTCACAGATCCACCACCAGCAGCAGGTTTGCTGTCCCTCCGCTCCCTCCTGGTGGCTGCAGCCCCTATATAAGGCATTCCCTCCCTTGGGCCGCCGTTGCCGCTGCTCACAGTTATTACAGCAGCAGCTAGTTGTTGGTTGTTCGCGGCCTGCTGTCGCAGTCAGCTGCCGTTCGTAGCAGGAGCCGCTGCTGTATAGCTTGTTGCTGCTCGCTGTCGCGTTATCGCCGTCGTCAGCTGTTGCCGTTGCCGCTTGCTGCTGCCGCTACCGCTGTTGCCGTTGCCGTTGCGCTGCCACTTGCTGGTTACAAACTGCGCGCCAAGCCGCTCGTCGGGCGTCAGCTGTTCTGTCGGTTGCCGCTGCTGGCTCAGCGTTGCTGCTGCTCGCCGTTACGCCAGTTGTCAGCTGCTGCTGCGCAGCTGCTGCTGGGTTCGCTGCCGCTGCCGGGTTGCTTACTGTTCACTGCTGCTGCTGGCTCGTTGTTGTCTGCTGCTCGCTGCATGTTGCATTGTCCGCTGGCTGGTCAACCGCGCTGCTCGCTGCCGCTGTTCGGCAAATCGCTGCTGCTGCTGCCGCTGCCGCTGCTGCCGCTGCTGCTGCCGGCTGCTGGCTAAACTGCTGGGCCGGCCGCCGTTGTCTGCTGCCGCTGCTGGGTTGGTCGCAGCCAGCTGGAGCCAGCTCGCTGCTGCTCGCCAGCCGGCTGTCTGCTGCTGCTGGTTGCCGCCGGCAACCGCTGCTCAGCTGGCTCGTTGCCAGCTGCCGCTGTTGCTTGCTGCTGTCGCCAGCGTTGCTGCTGCTCGCTGCCGCAAAGGCGAGCAGCAGCTGCTCAAGCTGCTGCTCGCTGTATGCTGAGCTGTCGCTGCTGCCACACTGCTGGTTGCTGCAGCAGCACGCCTGTCAAGGGTTGCTCGCTGTTCTGCTAGTGCTGCTGCTATGCTGCCAGCTATATGCTAGCCTGTTACAGCAGCAGTCCGCAGTTGTTGTTACCGTCAAGAAGCAAAGCCCATTGTTGTTGTTGTTATCGGCTGCTGCTATTGTTGTTAAGCCATTGTTAGTTGGTTACTGTTCCGCAGCTAGTCGGCTGCTGAACGCTCAGTTATTGTTGCCGCCAGCTGGTCAGCTGTCAAGGCTATACTGTTAGTTAGTTGTTGCTGTTGTCAAACGTTGGTGTTAGCCGCCGTTGCTGACGGTTCGGCCGCTGGTTGCTGCCGCTGGTTGCTGCCGTCATTGGTTGTCCAGCTTGTTGTCCAAGGTTGCCGCCATGTCTCGCCGCTGCTCACAGTCGCTAGTTGCCGCTGCGTTACCGCTCTACAGCCAGCGTCGTCAGCTGCTGCTGCCGCTACTGTTGCTGCGCTGGCTGCCAACCGTTATTGCTCGCAGCTAGTTCACAGCCAACCAGCTGCTGGGTCAGCTGCTGGGTTGTCATTGCTGTCAGCTGCCACAAGGTTATATGTTCGCTAGTTCAGCAGCTGTCAGCTGCTGCTGCTGTCTGGTTGCTGCCGCTGTCGGCTAGCCAGCTGCTGCTGTTCGCTGTTGCTGCTGGCTGTCGCTGCATGCCCGTTGCTGCTGTCCGCTCGCTGCTGCCGCTGCTCGCCCGCTGTTGTTGGGCTGCCATGCTGGTTGCTGAAGATGTCGCTGTTAAGAATCGCTGCTCGTTGCTGCTGCCTGCTGTTGCTGTTGCTGCTCGTCTGCTAGTTGTTCGTCACATGTTGTTGCGTGCTGCCGCTGTTGCTGCTGCCTGCTAAGGTTGTCAGTTCGCGTTGTTGGTTGTCGGCTGCTGTTGCTGTTGCTGCTTCCGCTGCTGTTGTCGCAGTTGCTGCAGCTGTTGTTGCTGCTGCGTTGCTAGTTCGCAGTGAGCTGCTGTTAAGGTTGCCAGTTCAGCATCGCTGCCTGTTGTTAGTTGTTGTTGTTCAGAGCAGGTTCTACATATGTTGTCATATATATAGCTGTTAACAGCCGTGTCTGCAGCTTGTTGTCGCGTTGTTGTTATCGGCTGTTGTCGTTGCGCACCGCAGTTGGTCTGCTGTCATTGTTGCGCCGTCGTTGTCGTTCCGCCGCTAGCTCAGCTGCTACGTCTGTTCCGTTGCTGCCGCCAAGCTGCCGCTCCGTCAGCGCTGTCGCTGCGTCGCCAGTTGCCGCTCGTTGCCCGTCAAGGCTTGCCGTTGTCGCTCGCTACAGTTATTGCCGCTGGTCAGCTGGCCGCCTGCTGTTATTGCCGTTGTTGCCGTTGTTCGCCGTCGGGCTGCCGGCCAGTTCGCCACGTTGGTTGCTGCTGCCGCTGTCGGGCCGCTGCCAGTCGCCGCCGTCAGCTGCCGCCGCTATTGGTTGCTGCTGCTGTTCTGCCAGTTCGCTGTTAGTCACAGTTGCTCGCTGCCGCTGGCTGCTGGCTAGTTTGCTGGCTCGCTGGTTGCTGCTGCCGTCAGTTGCTGCTGGCGTTGCTCATTACCTGTTAGCTGCTGCTCGGCCACAAGGCATCAAAACCGTTCATTGCTTTACTCGCTGGTTATCGCTGCTCGTCACGCCACGCTCCTGTCCGGCTTCGCAGCTGAGCTGCCGCTGTCTACGTCGCTGCCATGGGCTGCTGGCCTGCTCGTTGCTGCCGCTGCCATGCTGCTGCTGCTGACGGGTTAGCAAACTGCCTGCCGCTGCAGCCTTGCCAAACCGCTGTTGCAGCGTTGTCGCTGCCGCTGTTTGCCGTCGCCATAGCGCCTGCGTTGCCACGCTGCTGCTGTCAGCTGCAAACCTGCTGCTTGCTGCTGCTGCTGCTGCTGTTGTCACAGCTGCTGTTGCCGCCGTCGCTGTTGCTGGTTGTCAGCAGCAAGGCTATGTCTGCTGCCGCCTGTTGCTGTTCGCTTGTCTTAGCGTTGCGCTTGCTACTGCCAGCAGCAGCTGTTAGCGTTGCATTGTCGGCTGCATTACTGCTCAGCTGCAAGTCTCGCTGTTGCTGCAGCTGCTGTTGTCCGCTGTTAGCATTATTGCTGCCGCTGTTGCTGCTTGCCAGCCAGCTGTTATTTGTCAGCTGCAGTTAGTCGTCATTGCCGCTGGTTGCCGCTGTCGCGGTTGCCGCTGGGTTAAGACCTGCTGTTGGGCCGCACCGGTTACGTTCGCTCGCCGCTCGCTACAAGCTGTTGCTGGCTGTCACCGAGCTGTCGCCGCTGTCGCTGCTGTCAGCTGCTGCTGCCGCTGGTTATTTGCCGCTTGCTGGTTCGTTGCCGCTGCTGCTAAGTCGGCTGCCGTTGCTGCTGCTTGTTACAGCTGCTGGTTGCTGCTCGCTAGCAGTCGCGTTGCCGCTGCTGCAAGGGCCGCTGTCTCGCTATGTTGCCGCTGGGTTGCTGCTGCCGGGCCGCTGCCCGGTGTTCAGCTGCTGCCAAGGTTGCTGCCAACGCCTACAGCCGCTGCACATGGGTTGCTCGCTGGTTCCGGGCTGCTGCTTGCTGCCGTCGCGCCAAGTTGCTGTCAGCTCGCTACAGCCTGCTGTCGCTGCTGGGTTGCTGCCAGCGCCGCTGCTGTCAGCTGCTGTCCGCGCTGTTGCTGCTTGCTGTTGTTGCCGCCTGCTAAAGGCGCGTTGCCGCTGCTGCTGCTGCTCGCTGCTCGTTGCGCTAAGGTTGCTGTCCGCAAGGCTCGCCACGCAAGCATGGTTAAGGCCGCTGCTGCTGCTGTTGACCGCTGCTGCCGTTGCTGCCACAGGTTGTTGCTCGCCACATGTCTGGGTCCAGCTGCTGCTGCTGCCGCTGCTTGCTGTTTATGCGTTGCCCGCCGCGTTGCTTGCTCAGCCTGCTGCCGCTGCTGCTGTAGTTGTTCCGCTAGCTTGCTCGCTGTCACAGAGCAGCTCGTTGCTGCTGTTAGTTGCATCGCTGTCAAAGGCTACTGCTGTTGCTGCTGAGCAGTAAGGTCGTCGCTGCCGCTGGTTACGCTTTGCCGCTGCTCGTTGCTTGCCGCTGTTACCGCCAGTTAGGTCAGCGTTGCAGCTGCTCGCTGGTTAGTTGTTGCCGTTCGCTGCTGCCGCCGTCAGCCGTTGCTGCTGGTCAGCCGCTGCTGTCTCGCTCGGGCCAGCTGTCGCTGTTCAGCTGCCGCCGCTGTCAGCCGTTACCCGCTGGCCGCCAGCCGTGTTCGCCGCTGTGTTCGGCTTGTCATTGTCGCCGGCTCGCCGTTGCTCGCTGCTGTAGTCTGCTGGGGGCCGGCTGCTGTTCGCTGCTACGCTTCACGCGTTCGCCAGCTGCTGTTGCCGGCTGCCGCTGCTGCCGCCGCTGCCGCTGGTTGGCTGCCGCCAGCCAGCTTCGCCGCCGCTGCTGCGTTCGTTGGTCCGCTGGCTCGGCTTCATAAACCCTCGGCTCAGCTGCTCGTTTCGCCGGGCTCGCTAGCTGCACCCTGGCTCGTCGCTTTGGTTGTCATGTCGCTGTTACGTACCCTGCCGCTGTTGTTCCGGCCGCTGCTGGTGCTACAAGAACGCCCGTCGCTGGCTGCTTGCTGCTGAGCGTGGGTTGGCCGCTGTCTTCGCTGCCACAGCTCAAGGTGGCCACGCTGGTTGGTTGTCAGCTGCTGGGCTGCTCGCCGCCATATTGCCGCTGCTGCTGTCGTCAGCTGCTGCTGCCACAGGTTCGCCGCTGCTGCGCTGCTGCTGCTTGCTGTCTGCCGCTGCTCAGCTGTTCGCTCGGCTGCCGTTGCTGTTGCGTTGTTCAGCTACAGCCGCTGCTGCCGGGTTGCCAGTTGCTGTCAAGCTGCTGTTGCTGTCAGCTTGTTAGGCGTCTGCAAATTGTTGCTCGTTGTTACGCCGCCTGCTACTGCTGTTAGTTGTTGTCGCTCAGGCCGGGCGTTGCTGCCGTCGCTGAGCTAGCAAATTCATTGTCACGCTGTTGTTGGTTGCCGCTATATGTTGGCACACACTGCCCGTGGTTCGCCGCTGTTAGTTGTTCCTCGTCGCTGTTGTTCGCTCGCTGTTACGTTCCGCTGTTATGGCTGCTGTGTCGGGCCGGTTACAAGTCTGCTGCCGCCACCGCCGCATGTTGCCGCTGTTGCTGTTCGTCGCTGGCCAGCTACAAACCGTTGGCCGCTGCTTGTCTGCTACCGCCAAGGTTGCCGCTGTATCGTTCCAGCCAGCTTGCCGCTGTCAAGAAACTGGCTCGGTCTGCCGCTAAGCTACCCGGCTGCTGCCGCTGCTGTTGTTGTCATTGTTGCTGGGTTCGCCAGTTGCCACTGTCACTGCCGCTGTCGCTGCGTTGTCGCTGTCACAGTGTTACCGCTCTGGGCAAACTGTTGCCGCTGTTAAGCTGGTGCTGTCAGCTGCTGTTGCTGCCACAGTGCTCAGTTGTCGCAAGCTGCTCGCTGCTTGCTGTCGGGCTATTGTTGCTGCTGTTACAGTCTGTTGTCAGCTAAGAAATTGCTGGGTTGCCTATGCTCGGCTAGTTATGTTGCTAAAGGTTGCTGCTCGGTTGCTTATGGTTGCTCGTCAGCTTAGTTGTTTGTTAGCTTGCCGCCGCTGCCGCTTGTTGTTATGTTAGCAGCTTGCCACATATCAGTTATATGGCTGTTGTATGAGCAGCTGTTTGTTAATTGCAAATGCCGTCGCTATGCTTGCTGGCTCATTGCCGTTGCTGCTGGTCGCTGTCAGTTGGTTGTCATTGCTGCACCGTCCACAGCATACTGTTCTGCCGCTGCTAGGTCGCCGTCGGCCAGTCGTTTGTTCACTTGCCGCCGCTGCCGCTGCCGTTGGTTGCGCTGTTTGTTACCGCTGCTGCCCATAGCTGCCAGGGTTGCCGCTGGCTACTGTACTGCCGCTGCTGGCTCGGTTGTCGTTGGGCCATTGTCTGCTCGCCGCTGCTGGTTTGTCGTCTCGTCAGCTTGGCCCGTCGGGCTGCTGGCTGTTCGCCACGCTCAGCTTGCTGTTGCTGTCGCTACAGTGCCCTGCTCGCTGCTGGCGTTGCGCTGTCACAAGAGTTGTTGGGCCGTTCGCCAGTTGCCGCCATAAACCAAGGTTGCTGCTACGCTGCTCGGTTGCCTGGTCGCTGCTGTTTGCCGCTGTCCATGCTGCTGCTACGTCCCGCACCGTCGCTTAAGCTGCCATATATGTCTGCTGCTGCCATAGGCTCGCCGCTGCTGCTGCTGCCGCCGCCGCCAGCTGCCGCTTGCTGCTGGTTGCGTTAGTCAGCGCCACTGCAGGTTGGGCAGTTACGTTACCGCTGGTTACTGTTCGCTCTGGGCTGCTGCCAGCTGCCGCTGCTGTTCGTCAGCTGCTGCTGCTCGTCGCTGCTCATTGCCGCTGCTGTTGTCGCTGCTGCTGCTCGTCAGCCAGCTACTGTCTCTGCTCACAAGCTGCTTAGTTGCCGCAAGCTGTTAGTTGCTTGTCGCCGCGCAGCCAGCTGGTTAAGGCCGTCCAGCTGCCAGTCGCTGAGCAGCTGTTCTCGTTACAGCTGCCTCGTCTGCTCACAGCTGGGTTCGTTGTCGTCAGCTGTTCGCTCGCTCGCTACAGCCTGCCGCGTCAAGAGCTGTTGGAAATCGCTAGCAGCAGCTGAGCTGCAGCTGGTCAGTTGCCATGCTGCTCGCCTTGGTCAAGCCGCTGTTGCTGGGCCGCAGCAGCCTGTTGCTGTTAAGGTCCGGCCTGCTTGCGGGCCGTTCCGTTCGTTGCTCGTCGCCAGCATTGTTCGCTGCCATGTTCGCTACGTTGTTGGTTGCTGCCAGTCTGCCGCTGGCTGCCTGCCGCGCCGCTGTTGTTGCCTGCTCAGCCGCGATGTTGTCTGCCGCTGTTGTTGTTGCCGCTGCTGTCGCCGCTCGTTCGCCGCTGGTTGCTGGGTTGCCGCTGTTGCGCCATACGCTGTTGCTGCCGCTGAGCAGCAGCCGTTGCGTTGCTCAGCCTGCTATACGCTGGTTGTTAAGGGCTGTCGCCGCTGTTGGCTGCCGCTGCGTGTTCGTCATGCTGTTGCTGCTGCTGCTGCCGCTGTTGTTCACAGCAGCTAGCAGCGCTGTTGCTGCTGCCGCAGCAGCCGCTGCTGCAGCTGTTGCCGGGGTTGCAGCTTCGGTTAGCAGCAGCTGTTGCTCACAGCAGCCGCCAGCTGTTGCTGCTGCTGCCGCTGCTGGCAGCCTGTTTGCGCACTGGTTCAGCCTGTTACAGCAGCCAGAACAGCTGCTGGCAGCCAAGTTGCTGTTGCTTGCTGCTGTTGCTGCTATACAGCCAGATATTGACGCTTCGCATCCTTGCATTGTTCTGTATGAAATGTGAGCATTTGGTGACATCTAGTGACCAGATCTTGATGTAGAATTTATTTGAATGTAAACTAATCCAGTTCACTGTGTATCACATATAATCTCATTATATTACATTGCCCTGATATAAGGTCACTGTGTCATGAAACAGATTTCAAACAGATAATAATAAAAAAAAAAACCTTCTGATTTTTTCATCAAACCAATCTGACCTTAGCTTTTTTTTATTTAATGAGAAACATCTTCTTCTTAAGCAGTACAGCAATGCTCTGGTGGTTTAGGGTGCCCTCAGCCTCTGCTACCTGCAGGGGTGTCTTCATGACGTTATTAGTAGCCTGGAGGTTTACCTTCTCCCCATGAGTCCAGTTCACCAGTTTTTGCACTGTGCCCATATGCCCTGTTCGACAGGCCCAGTGTAATGGCGTGTCTTTATTATTGTCTATGGCATTGATCTTGGCTTGTCTTTCCAGCAGCAGACCGACCACACGCTCCTGCCCATATTCTGCAGCCAAATGCAGAGGTGTCCTCCTCCAAACGTTCCTCTCATTCACATTTTTATTCTTACCAGAGGTGAGAAGAGCGGCGGCTACACGTACGTGCCCGTTCTTAGCGGCATAATGCAGAGCTGTACATCCATCCATGTCTTTGGCTGTAACTTTTGCCTTAGCATTAAGCAGGGTTGAGGCAGTCTGAGCATGTCCTCCCATCGCTGCCAGGTGTAATGGAGTCTTTCTGTCTTTCTCAACAGCGTTGGCATTCGATCCAGCAAAAAGAAGCAGTTTTACGATGCCTACGTCACCTTTAGCAGCTGCCCAGTGTAGCGCTGTCCTAGCCTGTCTGTCCTGTGCATGGACATCTGCCTTTCCTTCCAACAGCTGGGCCACAGCCTCCTTGTGTCCACTCTGGCTAGCGAGATGGAGGGCAGTGAACCCTTCCTGAGTCACTGCATTAATTTGAGCCCCATTGTGCAGCAACAGGGCCATCAGTGCAGGCTGGTTGTGAATGGCACTAAGATGAAGAGGCATTTGCTCTTTGGCACCAATTGTGTTGGGGTCCATGCCCATATCTAGTAATATCTAGAAGAAACTATTAGAAGTTATTTAAAGAAATTTATTGTTATTTATTGTTAAAAGTTATTTCCTTTTTTATTCATGTAAAAGATTAAGAACTATTCTTTTACCTTATAAATGATTGTAATTAAGCAAGGTCAGTTTTTCTGAACACAATAAATGTACTTTAATGTGGATTTCATGCATGGATTATTAACATACCTCTGTTATCGGCACACTGCCACTTTGGATGGCCAGATGAAGAGCAGACATCTGATTAGGTAGTCTCTTATCCAGCTGGGCTTTATTTGATACCAACACTTTAAAGACCTCTAGATTGCTCAGCTCTATGGCAAGGAGCAGTGGTGTGTAACCCAGGTCATTGCACACGTTAATATCAGCTCCACTGTCAATAAGAGCAGTCACAATCCCGTCCAAATTCCTCTGTACCGCTTTGAACAGTATAGATTTGACATCATTTCGAGACATTGCTGTCTTAATGTTCCTCTGAAGCAGAGACAGCACAGACTTCTTGTTCAGCTCGAATGCAGCATCAATAATTCCCGGGTCTACCTGAGCTCCAGCCTGAAGAAGCACCGCAGCTGTCTTCTCATTTCCTCGGCTGACGGCATGGAAGAGTGCCGTCTTCTTGTGGCTATCACGGGTGTCTACCAGGGCACCATTTCTCAGCAAAATTTCTGCAAGCACAGAGTCATCAGCTATGGCAGCCATGTGCAGGAATGCAGTCTGGTTCTTGAAGCTTCTTCTTTCTTCCATCACCAGCGCTCTGACCGTGTTCTCATGTCCATTTTGTGCTGCTAAATGTTGGGGAGTTTTTGAGGCTTGGTCTGTGGCATAGATGTCAGCTCCAGCCTTTACAAGAGCCACTACAGCCGCTGTGTGACCCATCTCTGCTGCCTTGTGGAGGGCAGTGCGACCTAAGCCATCCCTCAAATCCAGTTTCGCTCCCTGACGAAGCAAAAAGTTTATAACTGACACTTGGCCATGTTCTGCAGCAAGGTGTAGGATGGTACCAGATGATGAATTTCTGTCACTGATATTTATGCTTCTTATAAGTTCCTGTAATAGCGGCACATCACCTGAAGATACTGCTTTGAGAATGGCATTTGATGATTCTTCAGGTTTTGCAGAGCTCTTCTTTAACTTGTCTGAGGAAGAAGGGAGCTCTGTCTTTTTTGATTTCTGCTCTACTCCTTCATTCGAAGGATTCCTAGAGGCATCATGTATTTTTTTAATTGGCCCATGTCTATCTTTTTCCAGCAAATATCCAATCAGCTGCCTTCGTGTATCCTTAATGTTTTCATTCAGCTGGCCTACATAAGCTTTCATGCTCTGGTACAGGTCAGGTTGAGCACTCTTCAGACAGGGGTAGAAAAAGATCCGACATGCCCGTTCCCCTCGTGACATCAGGATGCTGAGCATTCGGGAGTTCTTTTCCTCTCGTGCTGTAATGCTGGACACAACAACTCTGTTCTCAGGTAGAAGCACTCCATTAGAGACCAGAAGGTCCAGTAAGTCTTCCGTATTGGAGATTCCACCAACTAGCTCTTTCCTTCTAGTCCGCATTACTTCAATAGCATACGGATTTGTAAACTTGGTTGAACCCATGGCACGTACTCTTAAACATCAGTAAATGGTCAGAGCTCCAAAAATGTCTTCAATCCATTGTGAGGTCTGAAAATAGGCGTGGTGAAAATGGATTCAGTTATCACCAAGCATTCAAATATCTCTTAGCAACCACATATCGACAAAATGCAGGTGAACGTCCACTTCATGAATACACATTGTCCTGACTAGCTCTTGTTCTGGTTATTTGAAAATCATTTCAGAATTTCATTTAAGCATACTAAATATTTAAGAAAATCAAACATAGACAATCCTAGACACTTTGGACGTGTTTTATCCTGCATCTTGTTTACGGCATCTACTCCGACGTAATCTGATATATGACTACTGTAGCCATAACAATCATTTGTTGTTATGTTTGTTTTCATGCATCACCAAGACTAGAGCTGCACCCATGAAGTACATTTTAGCAAACTATTTTTCCTTAAATACACTTTAATATGTGCAAATCTTCTCAAATATGGTCTTTGTATAGCCTGTATTGTTGACAGAATGTTAATTTAGTATTATTTTTATTATTATAAACTAGTTTAACATTATCTGGAAGTTTCTTTCTAGTTAGATCGGAAGTTGGCATGATTCCACGAATTTGTATCCTCCAGGGTGAAGGATCCTCCCTTCCCTGGACAGCCTGGGTAAGGGAACAAGGTGAAGGTGAGAGTGGGGAAGGTCAACTTCCCACAGACGGAAGAAGCTGCTGGGATGAGTAGTGAAACATTTCGATCAACTAGAAAGAAGTCCAGACTCAAATTCCAGATAACCTTTATGACTGAGAATCTTCACAGACATATAGTTTAACATTAATAATATATTCATGCAAAGTTGATGTTTTTCGTGCAGATATGAGAACTTTTTACAATATTGAAAAACATTTTCTCACTTTTAAAGATCTATAACTACAGTTCTAAAGAAAGAAAGGAAGTTCTTCAGCTAGCAATATATTTATTCTAACAAAAAGCAAATAGTGATAAGAGCTGAAGCATAGGCTTAGGCTGAGGAGTTCCACTTCCCGGAAGACACGCCCACTGACTGCCCAGGATGACGTCGGGCTTCCGACGGCCATCTCGCCTTAAATGGTCATGTGGGGAACGGCTTTCCGGTATGATGTCACCCTTTAACAAGCGTGGACTGTGGACAGGGAGCGTTAATATTGTATGAAATTATAAATATTGCATAAAATATGACGTCTCTTGAAATGAATTAGAAACGAGCATGACCGCACTTCTTTTGATAGCTTGTAAAATAAAATTGTGTATAGATAGATAGATAGATAGATAGATAGATAGATAGATAGATAGATAGATGATAGATAGATAGATAGATAGATAGATAGATAGATAGATAGATGATAGATAGATAGATAGATAGATAGATAGATAGATAGATAGATAGATAGATAGATAGATAGATAGATAGATAGATAGATACTATATGACTTTCCTTGCAGTATTGTTGTCTTTTATTTTCGACAAATATAACTGGAAACTAAGGAATATTACAGATAATAAAAGGACTGCACTTGTGCTTTACAGTGAATGTGAATCACTGAATAGACGTTAAAGTAACATATTTAAACAACAATGTTATTATTACAAGACAAAACAACGTGCTAGTGTTATATGTGCACAACATAGTCCTTTATACTTACTAATATATATATATTAGTAAGTATAAAGGACTATGTTGTGCACATATAACACTAGCACGTTGTTTTGTCTTGTAATAATAACATTGTTGTTTAAATTAATTCACCAGAACATAGAAAATGACATTTTTTATAAACTATTTCAATGCACATACATGTAGTTACATTTATTTATTTATTTATTTATTTATTTATATCTGGGTATTTCCTGCTCTAAAACAGCTGAACAGCTGTTTATCAGCATTTGCAGTGTCGATGTGGTTTTAGTGTAGGGAAAACCCTGTGTTTGTGGCAGGTGTAGGGCAAATCTTCTTTAAAGGTTAACTGTGCTGATTTAACGCGGAGTGATGGCGCCCTCTAGCGGTAAAGTCGTAACTGACGAGAAATCAACTAGCGACAAGTCACAATTATAGAACCGTGTACAAGTTTTATGCTCGGCTGCTTCATCATCTGTTATTATAGTTATATAATAATATAGTTATCATATTTATAGTTATTAAATAATACAACCATATGTGTAAATAAAATGTAGACTTATTTTTTTGGATGTTAAGTTAAAAAATGCTCACAATTTTAAGTTTAATTGCATGTATAACTGCAATTATGTATAATTGTTTAACTGAATGTATATTTATTGTGTACAAACCATGATATTGTGTCAGTGTTCATGGTTAAGTATAAAAGTAGGCACGTCTAAAATACTAATGCACTGGTAGTAAAGGTACTCTGTTTTAATGTTAATAGCTTAGGACACTGTTTTGCAAATAAAATCACTCAGTGAAGGTAATGTAAATGATCCAATATTAAGCTGGTGCACAATTACAGTCCAGCAGTTTGCTGATTTATCTGCTCATAGACACTGAATAAGTTAGTTATTTATCAGGTTAAGTAGGTATTATAGTAGATAAATCATGTCTAAATTCAGACACTCTTGTATTAACACTTTATTAACTATCACTATATTTTGAAACTGTAAATGCATGGAAAGAACAGAATTAGGCTACTGGTCAGACCAACAAATTGTGTTGAAGGTTATAATGCATTACATTATTTTAAGTTATTTATTGTGTATTAGATGTTGTATAGTTAATCAAGTGAAGAAAATTTATTATATGTATTGGTGTGTTAGAGGAGAGATACAGGCAGCTTTGCTTTAATCTGTCTTTCAGGCTATGCATAAAATGTTCCTTGCACTAGGTTGCTCTGAAAACATGGATAAACATGTTTGTGTTGGCAGGAATATGTACATTTCCATAGAGACAAGAGACATTGTTTTCCTTCGACATACTTTTATTACAGTTCATAAATATTGATTAGTTTCTGATGAGGCCAGAAAACAAACATAAAAAATTATGTAGTACTTTTATTACAAATGGTAAACTTAAGTACTCTTCTTTGTTTTTATTTACACATAACAATGAGTGAAACCTCATTAAAAAAAACTTTTTAGAAAAAGAAACTGCTGAAGCTCGACTAACTCAACGTCAATTTGATTCAGTTTAAGAGCAGTAAAGGTACATTGCAACTCAGAAGTCAGGCAGCTTTTGTCAACAAGTTTTTTTTTCGGACATAAGTGGACGCAACTTCCTGCTTTTGGCGCGCCAGTACAACGTTCCTACACAGTTCTCTCTTTCTCTTCTAATACTGAGTGCTCCTGTAAAGCTTAGGTCCATGCACAACTTGGTCAAAAATGAGCAAGGTTGAGTCTCTTTTTTTGTCATTAGGAAAAAAAGAAGAAACAACATGTAACAGTGCGAGGCTCTCATGCTGTCCGGTTGTGTCCCGGTTTGTCACCAGTGAACGCAGTCCGCGGAGTTTTCAACTCCAATCCGGACATCCTTTCACGCGCCAAAGCGTAAAGGCGCGCGGTCACACAGTTCCCGGTCCTGGTGGACTATTGCCAGTAGAGATGCTTTAACCGGCCTGACGCCTCTGGTTAGCGTGTCCTTTCAGTCCGTTACGTGACAACTCCATTTGTCCCCCCTCTCTCTCTCTCTCCCTTTTCAGAATGTCTGCAGCTGCTGCGTCAACATGAGCTGACAGCCGCTGTTGACGTGGTTCATGACTTTCTGCTTGAGTTGGGCGACCTGCTCGCGCAGCATGTTGGCGGTGGATGCCAGCTCTGAGTTCTGCGATTTGAGCGTCTTGACCTTATCCTCGAGGCGGGAGATTCTCTCCAGCTTCCTCTTGCGGCACTTGGAAGCGGCGATGCGGTTGCGCATGCGCTTGCGCTCTGCCTTGATGCGCTCCTGGCTCTCCATGTCAATGGGCGAGAGCGGCGGCGTCTCCCCGGGCATCTCGGGCACCGTCTGCGGCTCCTCTTTGAGCGCCTGCAGGCGCGGGTGCTGCACGGCCATGGTGTGCTGCTGCTGCTGCTGCTGCGGTGGCATAGACGTGGTCGTGTAGCTGCTCATGGCCGGGTTGGCGCTGGTGAAGCTCGGTGCCGTGGTGATAGCCGGGTTAAACGTGTTCAGGTCAGCGTAGACCGGCGGTTCAGAGCGCACGGTTGAGTTGTACACGGCTCCGCCCGCCATGGACGATACGGGCGCCATGGAGTTGTTGATCGTAGTTTGAGGAGTCGTGGTGACGCTGCTGGGCGGCATGTGCTGGTGATGAAGCTCGGCCAGCGCTCGCACGAATCCCTCGGCGAACCCCTCCTGTTCGTCCGTGACATTTTTGGGACACAGGAACTGGGTTGGAGTTGGAGTCGTGGTAATCAGACCGTTGCTGGACTGAATGATCAGGCGCTCGAGCTCGGGAGAGGCCAGCTTGAGCAGGCCCACGTCCGGCGACGTGAGGATTTCATTGGC
Organism: Hemibagrus wyckioides; assembly: GCF_019097595.1. Taxonomy (NCBI): domain Eukaryota; kingdom Metazoa; phylum Chordata; class Actinopteri; order Siluriformes; family Bagridae; genus Hemibagrus; species Hemibagrus wyckioides. The sequence goes on along the minus strand of NC_080734.1, from coordinate 17,024,104 downwards.
TTTGGGTCGCAGGTGCGGCTTGAGCGTGCTGCTCGGGTCCGACAGGTTCAGTGTCATGCTGTGTTTCAGCGCTTTGGCGTTGTATCCGAACGCGGCGCCGTCGTGCTGGGTGAACGCGCCGCTCAGTGAGTCGTCGTAGAAAGTAGTTTCCATCTTAGTAGACATAGAAAGAGAAACCAAAACTTTTTGGCTCAAGCAGCTGTTTCACTCACAGTCCCGATTTACCTTTAGTCTTGGTTCAGCTTATTTTCTGATCAAGAATGAAAAGAGTGTAGAATAGTGTCAGGGAGCCTACCAACAGCAGGCGGCTTCAAACTTCACTGTCCCCCTGTTTGCTTACACTCCTTGTCCCGTAACAAACTTTGCCGCGAGAAGAAAAGAGAGAAAAAGTTATCGAAACGAACTAGACCGTTCGAAGAAGAGATGGAAACGAATCTATCTCGCCCTGTTATGAGCTTTAAAAGTGTCTTGCGATCGGAAAGCGTATGGTTCTTAACTTTTGTGTTTGATTTCGTCTCTCGGTTGTTTCTCTGGAGCGAAGTCTGTATACTGAGCTCCTCCAGCGTGGAGGCCAACCTTATCTGCTACCGCTGCCACACTAAAAATAGGCCTCCCAATGATGTCATGCCTGAAGTCTCTTATTGGCTGGAGGCGATTCGTGGGCCGTTCCTCTGTGTTCAGATAAGGCGCGTTGCCTAGACGACCACCAGAAAATTCTTCTCCGCGCACAGCCTTGTGGGATGAGGTAATGCTGCAAGTCGATGAACGGTGCATTATGGGATTACGTATTGTTTTTGAATATCTAGTTACGCGCTTCGGACTGTGGCGGGATACAAAGTCTGTGTTAAGGAGCGATTATATTGTGTTTCTGTTTTACTGCACGCTATTAAATGTATAAAGTAATAACAGTGCTTCGACGTGTTTGGGTTTTTTTTTTTTCGTTACAAAAGACACTTTGTGAGTGGGAAACGCTATTTTCAAAAGGGGAATTGACGGCCATGGAAAGTTATTCCTGGTGCTGATTTAAAATGAAAATCTGCCAGAGTGTATGGAATAGACAAGACTCGTTTAGTTTCGTTTTTTTTTCCCCCCCAGAAATTTTATTTTAAAAAAATAAACAAATCTTACGTGAAGTCAGAGTGGTGAGATTATTTCGTGTTGCTCGTCTCCCTGTTCAGCCAATGGGAACGCGCGAGGAGGCGGGCTTTAACAGTGGACTGACAGGCATGTCACTGGACACGCGTCGGCTTTAGGGAGCGTCTCAAAATGACCTCTCTAGCCCTTAGACGCAACTACAACTACAACGAGACATATAACAGCGTGAACGTCATAAGAAATGCACGATGGTACATTTCAGTACTTGGATTAAGTCGTCGGCTGGTTTTTTTGTCACGTGTCTCATGTATGGTTTTGTAAACATTTTATTCGGTTTTTTTTTCCTAACAAGAATTTTGGCATTCTCCCTTAAGTAAGTTAAACTTGTTTGCGTGTTTCAGTCTGTTGCGACAGTCAGTCCACTCTGCCCAAAACACGCAACCGTGACGTTGTATAGCCTCGACGACGGATGTTGTACATGAACTATGATCCTAAATTAAAACGAGTCTACGTGGATATATATCAATAAAACCATATTCACACATATACATTAATGCCTGAACAAGTTTGATTATCATTTTTGTTTCATGATGACTAAATAAACGTTCACAACAACAACAACAAAAAAGGTTTTCAGTTTCCCACCTTTTCCCTTAAAATTAGAAATAAAAACATATTCTTCTCACGAGCTAACTTAACATGTATTAAAATTTGATTCATCACACATATTGTTTACTTAAGTCATATAAGGAGTATATATATATTTTTTAGAGATGCTTTTCTGTTCATCGCGGTTGTAAAGAGTCGTTATCTACCATAGAGTCGGCTAGTCTGGCCAATCTCTCCTGACCTCTCTCATCAACAAGTAGTGTGAAAATCCCAGGAGACAAGCAGTTTCTGAAATACTGAAACCACAGGAACCAGGCCACAGTCAGTCATTGAGATCATTTGTTTTTTCTGTGGCTATTGAAGATAATGTAATCAGTCCATCCTCGCAGGTAAAAAGTCTGGGTGTCATCTTAGATAGCGCTTTGTCTTTTGAAGCCCATATTAATCACGTTACACGCACAGCACCTGTGTGATATTAACTGTCTCCGCCCCTCCCTTACAATAACACAGCAGTTCTTATTCATACACTGGTCACTTCACGAATTGATTACTGTAATGCCCTTCTTACTGGTCTTCGATCTCCCTCGTGGTACCTCGCATATGCTTAACTACCATGGGAGCTCGATCTTTTGGCTATGTTGCCCCTCGTCTGTGGAAATCTCTCCCACTTGATATCCGCAATTTTGAGAACCTGCAGACTTATAAATCACGTCTGAAAACATATCTTTTTACTCATGCCTTTTTATATGTTCTATAAAGTATGTTGTGCTTTTTATTTTAATATGTTCAGCCTGTATTGTGTTTGTACTTGTATATATTTTTATGTCTGTATCTAAACTGTTGTAAGGTGACCGTGGGTGTTTTGAAAGGTGCCTTTAAATAAAATGTATTATTATTATTATTATTATTATTATTATTATTATTATTTTCTGGTTAGATAATTGAATGAGTGTACAGGTCTTCCTAATGAAGAAGCTGGGGAAAGTATATCTAGACAGGAACATATTAAGACACTAAATCAGAGACCTTGCAACGCCACTCACCCCTAATCCTTCCCCCTTGTCATCTGCAGTGAAGAGGATAATAATATTTAAATCCAAAATGAGATCTGGAGGCCTGTCTCTACCATGGATAATCACTGCTGAATTGAGGCTTCTGGACAAACACAAACCGGTGCCCTGATAAGCCGAGATGAGACAAGAAGAAAGTTAAGAATTGTATTCCCATTACCAGTAGCATTCAATGTATAAAAAGAAATTGTGTATTATCAGTGAGATGTGGCTGTTGAGAGATTTTCAGATATCAGTCAAGAATTACAGTCACTGAGCTTCATATTGCTCAGTTTTCTGCTCTGAGGATCAGGACATGCAAGACAAACAGAGGCACATCATGTCCTAAACATATCTTGAGTGTATTGATTTATTAGGAACATTATAATGTTTTAACACTAAAAAGCCTGTGTACACATGTCTGCGTACACATTTATTGTGTTTACTTAAGAATTCAGGCAAGTAAAAACAATGCCATTTCTCTCTGAGTAGTATTTTATATTATGCCTGACCAGCTTCATTTATCTTTTTCTTCATTTTATATGTGAAACACTAGGGTCTAATGAAAGATGGTTTATGTGCTTTTTAAGACAAAGCTATCAAAGCATGAAGCTATTATGCTGCATCCTCATTCAGCGTGTTATAATGTTTTCCCCATTAACAGAAACTGGAATGTCCAGTGCAGTCCATTTCAGCATGGGAACTGAGAAGTTGTCTATTGTCTCTAGACTTTGAAGAAGGATCTATTGGCTTCTGACAGTGACATTTAATATGCATTTCACATAATGTGACATAAAATTAGTTTCACTGCGTGTGAACTAAGTATGCAGGCCAGGCCCGCTTTATAAAAGAAAAGTGAAAGTGTAGAAGAAAGTGTACTAGTGTATAAAATATAAAATAAAGGCATTATGTAAAACACACACACACACACATATATATATATATATAATAAAATCATCTACTAAAGATAAAGATGAATGAGAATTATATTATATAAAATATATTTAGCTGTATACTTATACATTTCATTTCAAACATATACCTCTAATATCGTTTACCTCAGATAGCTGCCATAAAGCATTTCTGTACAGCTCAACTAACATGTCTGTTTAAGTGTCAGTTTAGCAGAACATTAAGGAGCAATAATATGGAGCCATCTTAGTCGTTCTCTCTATATTTTGTCTGCCTTAAACCCTTATAAAAGCCTAATATAAATGACATTGTCTGTACCAAGGTCATTGTAGTTTACTGCCCTTTAGCCTGTTATAAGAAATCACCTAGATTCTAATGGAGGAGAGGTCAAAGATCACCGAGCAATCCTGTCAAACGTGTGTTCACTGTGTGGGTGTGGCGGCAATCTTAACGGCCATCTCCAGACTTGCCTAGGAGTAAATCAGAACCCTGGCGCTGTAGCTGGACAGAGAGAGACACAGAGAGAGAGAGTGTATGTATGTCTAGGAAATTGTTAAGCCTAAATTTTGGTGGCTGGGTGTCGGGAGTATATTATAGTTTCCTCTCAGCTATCTGCTTATAAAATGTCACAAAAAATGGTTAATGCACCTATCAGATAGTATGAACTACGTTAATTGTTGTACTCCTAAAATAACCACAAGCTGTTGTCTTGAAACATAGAGCTTGTTCGAGCAGTCACCTAATTCTGAAGACAGTGGTACTCATTAACAACAACTCAAGCGCAACTGGCATTAGAAGTGGCAACAGATACTTTAGTAGCTCAGAAACCCCCCCAATAAATCCATCCAAGTCCATTTGATGCTGCTCTGAAGTGTGCAGTCCATCTCTGAATGCCTGAGGTCAGTGTGCGGTTTAGAGAGTCTGTTTAAAAAGTGTAATTTATAGCCCTGAGGTCAGACATATGGTGGCCAGAGGTTGGAAAGCCTGGGATGGCTGTTTCTGAGAAGGTATTTGTTGTAGTTGTACTTTATCAGGGGCTGAGAAAATACAGACAGAGAAAATACAGACAATATTGAACAGAGCTGCAGTCCAACGCTCTTCATGCTCACCGCTAATCTGGCAGCCACGGGAGTTAGGAGTCCGGAGTTAGCCGAGTTTTCTTAGTCTAAGCTAGAACGGTAAAACACTTGCAGTGCTGATTTTTCAAATGTGCAGGAGAGAATGGCATTTCATTTATGGCAGTGTTGTTGCTTTGTGGATTTGTGGCCAGTGTAGTGTAATGCTAAAAAAAATAAAAATAGGTCTGATTTTATGGAGCTGTGTCTCTCATTATTATCCAGATTTCAGCACTGTCATTTCCTTTTAGTACCTTTACTGAGAGAGTAATGGATATTTACATAATGGGAAATGTGTTCATACAGTTGAGGTATGTGGTTTTATATGAACGGTCATGTCAGCTGAAGTGGCTAAAGTCTCAGAGTGCATTTGTGTTAACTTTATTTTAAAGGTCTTTTTTTCCCTTCTGATTTTTTCCCCCATTTTTCCACCAGTCCCTCAGCAGCTCAGTAAAGCCAACATAAACGGGGGTGTGACCCATGCCATTGTGTTCGTGCTGCACATGGTCTCTTAAAGTAAAAAGAGGTCTCTCTCTCTTTCTCTCTCTCTCTCTCTCTCTCTCTCTCTCTCTCTCACACACACACACACACACACATACACAGAGTCTCTGTACGTCTGTCCTTACTACAAGTACAGGCAGGAAATCCGTTGCCTTGAAAACAAGTTTTTAGTGGGCCTCCATTGTGTTGTGTTCTTTCCAGAAGAGTTGAGTGCACACGTGAGAGGGGTCAACTTCCTGAGCTCTCTCACTGTCGACACACATACAGTAATGAAACCACCCTCTGTTTACCCAACACAGACATTCACACCCTTACATACATACAGGCGTACACATACCCAAGTATGCATTCTGCACACAACTGGAATTCCTCTTATGGAGGATGGAGTGTACACGGTGAAAATGTTCAAAAATATTTTGAATTCATTGCATGGCACAATACATTGTCGTTGCTCCAGGAGTGTGTGAGAGCGATAGCAGTGTGTGTACTCTTGTACTGTATGCTGGGAGAGATTGGGACTTTCTGTAGTTCTGCCTAATGTCCTTTTCCTTGGCTTGCTATCAACGAGATCACTAATTCCACAGAGGTTTCCCCTCCAAGAACTGCTGTTGTTTCAGCTGTTGAGGAAGAAGAATAAGACAAAAAATCCTGTCCCTCAACGAGCTGTTTGCTCAGCCAGCTGTGTCCTCGTGGACAATATGCATATTTTTTCCTTTATAGCCGGTATCACCACATCACACATAATACCAGGAAGGTCGTCATGAAATTGCTGGATATTCTGGGGTGTTTTGAGCAAACTGGTTTCAAGGAAAAATCATTTATTACATTTGTTTATTTCAATCAACAAATTCCTGTAATAGGAGAACCTGTAGTGCTCAAATATGTCCCTGTTGGTAGGCAGTTAAAGGCTTCATGAAGGACAGGTGTTCTCCATATGTAGTGTAGAGCTTGGGCAGGACTCAAACTATTAAATTCATCTCTATCTAAAGACAGCAGATAAAAGAAATGGAAACTATGAGTATAAGCATCTTTCTAATCTAATATCTAGCATGAATTACAGATTCTATTCATTATCTTGATTCTCAGAAATGAAAAGGTCATTGATTGAGCTTAAAACATAAATTAGGAAAGAAGCAGGAAATCAGATGAGGACTACGATAAAGACCAATAATTATTTTGCCACAGAGTATATCCTAATAGAATATTCGTCCCTTAGACATGATTCTTTTCTCTCTTCTGCCTTAGAGCAATTTCATTTTCTTTCAATGCATTTCTTTCTCTCCCTTTAATGCTGAAGGTTGTGGAAGGCAAGAACGACAGCCAGAAAATTTCAGATTTATGATTTGGTGTGGGAGGGTTTTGGCAGATCAAGCAACCGAAGAAACTTAGTATGTGGATTTTTTTTGTTGTTGTTGCAAAACTTTCTTAATGTATGTTCTACATGTTGTAGCACTTTTGGTCTTGTGCTTAAAATGAGCTGTGTGTATTCCATGTGTGTGTGTGTGTGTGTGTGTTTGTGAGAGAGAGAGAGAGAGAGAGCGAAAGAAAGAACACCTCACTAACATAACATAGAGACATATAGTATATCGTGCTTAATATGTTTGCTTCTTAATTGAATAGTAAGTTGAGTGACTGATAGTGTGAGCATGTGAATGATAGAGTGAGCGTGTGAATGATAGAGTGAGTGTGTGAATGATAGAGTGAGCGTGTGAGTGACGGAGTGCTGAAGTGAACCGTGCTGAAAAATGTACAATTTCCAGGTGAAATTCTCACTCATTCAGAGCCATCATAGTGCTGCCATTGTGCCCATGTGACCAAATGTTCTGTGTCACCTGCCACCTTCAACTCTTTAAAACAAACCTGTAGCTGAAACAGTGCCGTGACCCTGAACTGCTGACCGTGACCCTGCTGCATAATTGAATATGGTGTGTGCGCTACCTTTGTTCTGTTACTTAGGTGTCAAAAGCCATTCCCTGAAATGTTCGCTGCTTGCTGTTACTGGCTAATTTGGCAAATGTCATTTCTTTCTCCGCTTTTAGGATCGAGACAGGAGCAACTGTTCGGGTTTTAAACCCAGAACGAGATTTCAGTGTCATCTAGTGTTAGATATAGATTCGATCCTGAAGTAGAAGAACATAGTCAATGATGAGTACATTTCTTTCTTTAGGTTATAGACCTTGCACTTGGCTGAAATATGAGCTTACTTATTACTACTGATCCAACTCTAGACATACGTATGCTTTCACAATTATTCTCCTGATTAAAGCAAGATTATTAAGCCTGAGTACTTTATGTACTTTTAATTTTCAGTGTCACCGCAAAATATGAAAGGCTGGAACTACATGTCAGAGCAGCCTTTTACCTCCTGATTGACGGTGTGGCAGTAAAAGGTTGAAATATCATGTCAAATCATTCAGCCATCGGTGTGCATGCACTTTTACAGCCTTTGCAGACTCGGGCCTGTCAGTTTTATGTCTTTTTATGGCTGCAGACAGTGGGATTACATTATCAATATTGTCTCCCTCTTCTTTCTTCAGCTGTTCATCCATCACCATATTGCCCTTCACCTTAGCAGAGAGAAATGCCTCGCCTTGTTTCATGACATGTTAAGAGTTATCTCCCAGAGCTCCTTTAATTAACGTAGCCGTAAAGGGAAAAAGAAAAAAGAAAAAGCGCAGACAGTGATTCCCAAAAGTCTCCCCAGGGGGGAGGGAGGTGGGGCACCATTCTGAGTTTATTAGCACTGTTAATTAATTGCCATTGAAACACGTTGATTAATTGCTGTTACATTGTAGACTATGAAAATTCAGGGACTCATTGATTGTGCTTATTGCCTGTATGCGATAATTCAGATTGAGAAGTATTTTACGACTTCACTATGAAACCGAAGGATAGTCTGTTGCAGTTGACTGGTATTTAAATCTACATGTCACGCACGATAAAGGCTTGAGGATGAGATGAGCAGTTACATATCAGAGTTTCAGTTTTTAATCGTGTGTATTACTTTCAGTAGTACTGTATGTAGCTGCACATAAATCTGTAGAAAAAGCAGCAGTGCTAGACGTACTGTACCGTATTACTTAAGGTGTAATATTTGGATTTGTTCTCCATGGCTTTGGAGGATAAGCAATCCGTTCGCAGTAGGGAGTGGATAATTTATGGCCTGGAGCGTGCAAATGTATGTGTTCACGTGTCTGTTCTCTTTCCAGCTAATTTACCGTATGAAACCAAATGTGTCTGTTAACATTTAAGTGAAATCACCCACGCCCTAATGTTGGCAGCCTGTTAAGGCTATGCAGGTCTATTTAGAGGATTGTGTACACACACACACAAACACAAACACACACACACAAACACACACACACTCACAGAAACAGGTTCTTCTGGCCACACTGTGGTTGCTTTGTGAAGCTGCCAAGGTCCTTAATTGACTACCACTCCAACCTGTCTGCTCACAGGTGAACCAACTTTTCTAACTCTCTGGGTCGCCGACGTCCAGCCGTGAACCAGATGCTTATTTGGGTCTGAACCTGACATGTGACAGACAGGTTAGCCCTTTCCTAACGGGATAGAATTCAAGGGACCTGTTTGATTTTTTTTACGCTGGAAGGCTGTCAAAACCTTTAACAGAAATGTGTGTGTGTGTGTCTGATTCAAGGGAATGATCAATAGTTATTACACAGCACCGTGTCGCTGAGCTCACATGGGCTGTGCTGTTTGTACAGGTGCCCAACAATGTGGTGCTCTGCGCTGAAGCTTTTCCAACCCATATCCCGCCCAGTATGGTGTATGGTGGCAGTTGTCTTTAGGAGCCCCTTGCTCCAACCAACATACACACACACTTCTCAGCATTTTTAATACCTACTCCATCATGTCTTTCCCTCTCTTATACACAGACGGTTAAATAGAGAAAGGTGAAGATGTATTTGTGTCTATGTTCCTGAAACACAGAGAGTCATTGTATAAACAAGGCAATATCCATTACCTTCATCTCAATCTGGAAAAATTAGAGGTTAACATTATGATCTTGTGGGCTCCCTGTATATTGTGAAGTACACACACATGCTTAGGGACAACAAACTGTTACTGGAAGGTGTGTAGGTGTCATTTTATTTATTTATTTTTGGTCTTTAACCACAGATGGCGGATGACGTGAGCTGTTTTCTATAACACCATTACTAACTGCGGACAAAAGCAAAAAAATCTGTTTATTTTAAAAACGTATGCTTTTACATTATGCTTTTATACTCTAACTTTGTGGAGATAAGTGCCTTAATACTTACCCTGCCATTAAGTATTTAATGATTTCAGCAAAGCGTGGCCTCTGTAATGTACACAGCTGTGTGTTGAGTTCGATCTGGTCAATTATTAATGAATTATTAATGCTGTAATTGGGCCAGATGGCATTATGTGCAAGGTTTGCGCAGACATCTGCAAAGACATCAGTGATGGGTAAATTGACTAAGTACCTCTTAATATGAGTTATACTGACCGTGGATCGAAAATGATCATCGCTCTTGTGTTATGATTATCGCTGACTAAAGCAAAACAATTGGAGGATTTTTTTTTTCTTCCTTATGCCTTTCTTTGTACATTAATAAAGCCTTTCTTAGTGCATGACCTCTCTTGTTATGTATACTATGAATTATTGTAAATTCTTGCTTCTTTCCCACTACATGCTCAGTATTCTGTGTTGTTATACCAGGAATCTGTTGTTCCTTTTCTGTGAAACGCCTGTGACTTTTTTTTTGTTTTGCATAATAAGGGAATGGCATTCCAATTTGACTCTAAATATCATTTCCTATTTTTTTCTGACCCAAGGCGTTTTTAGACAACATTACTGAAAATATTATGAAACAATCTCTGGTTCAGCAAGTGATTTCTGCTTAGCTAATCATGCTGTCCCTCATAATACAGATGCACCGATACTTTCTCTTTCTGTATCGTTCCTCTTTTCCTTGAAATTCCCGAAAATCCTCGCTGCTGAACTTAGAGGCCACTGCCCACAGGAAGAGTCTTCCTTTTTCTAAAAAGCTGCATGGTTTCTGCTCAAATCCTCTGTGGGCATTAGAAATGTCAAGCTGTTATGAGCGGGATGTAAGTTCTTGCCTGTTATCGTCCACACTGGTTGTGCCTTTTTGTGAAATTTTAACCTGTGTTAAATGTGAGGCTTGTGGGCAGAGCTATCCACATAAATTGTTTTAAATTAAAATTAAATTAATGAAATCATGGGTTTAGATTCGGTTTAAACATGTTGGGGATTGAAGTGTGATTGGATATGCTTCGCGATATTAAAAAAATAAATAAATTGAGAAATCAGCTTTGTTATATAGCTACAGTGTCATTACATCATTTCCACCTGCTTCTTGATCTTTCTATCTATCCACCATCCATCCATCCATCCATATTAACCCACCCATCCAAACACCCAA
>NC_080734.1:16920891-17010891 GCF_019097595.1 Hemibagrus wyckioides | reverse complement strand
AGACCTGCGCTATCACCAGACCAGAGACCTCTTAAACACACACACACACACACAGGCTGCCTGTTACTTAAGCCCAAAGAAGAGCACATTTCATGCTGCCTTACCGGATCGAATGTCTTGGGTAATGTAGTTTGTATTTAATATTGATCGGCACAGATTTTTAGACAAGATAAGATAGATAAGTTGAACTTTAATGCGATAACATTTTTTTTTTTTTTTTAAATATCACAATTGATGTGATCAGAAAAGTTTATATTCACGCTTACTCTGAAAAGGGCTTGTGTTCTGTTTCTCTCAATTTTGGGTTTGTGTGTGCGATGTATGTACACGTCTTAGAGTACATAAATTTTCCAAAAAAAAGAAAAGAAAAAGAAAGGAGGGGGAGATGTGGTGAATATTTGAGTGATGGATATTGTGTTTACTTCTTTCACTTCAGCGTGGCTGACAAGCAGCATGTCAGTGTGTCTTTATTACTAAGAGAGAGAGAGAGAGAGAGAGAGAGAGAGAGAGAGATTTCGTTGTCAAATTGCTTGGCCCAGCATTGGTTGCCATGCCAACTGAAACAACAAATATTTAGAGCTATGTAGCACCTTCTATCGAAATTCCAGTTCTAGGCTCCAATCATCTGGAAAGTTCTCTTGTTGTCAAACCCCCCCCCCCTAATTTTTTCTTCTTCTTGTCACTAGAATGGTGTCTTTGTCCGGTGGTAGTGAACTTGAAAACACTGCTGAGGTGTGCAGTGTTTTCACTCAGCACACACTCACACTCAAGTGGTTTCTCCCCCTCTCTCTCTCTCTCTCTCTCTCTCTCTCTCTCACTTTTACTTTCTCTGTGTCTCTGTCTCAACCATAGCTCTGTGTGTGTGTGTGTGTGTGTGTGTTTGTGTGTGTAATTTGGAAGGACAGGATGAGAAGTTTGTCAGAGTTGGCCTGTTGAGAGATTTCACAAAATGTATTTCATGCAAGTCTTTGAAATTGTTACACTGATTAGAAAGCACAGCTCTGTCTCGACACCATTGCTGTTGCCCTGCTGACCCTCTCTCGTCACGTGGCACCCATGACTTCTTAAAGCAGCCCATCTCGATGGCCACAGTGAGTCTGTAGTTTGGTCAATCTGTGTATTGCTGATTTTGGGCCACTGAATTAGGGTGTATTAATGAAGTGAGGTTCAGGAGCAGCCAGGTGAAGAGACTCTTATCTGTGTGTGTGTGTTTGTATGTGTGTGTGTGTAGGTTTGTATGTGTGTGTGTGTGTGTATGTGTGTGTGTGTTAGGTTTGAATGTGCTTTAAAAATAAATGTGCTTGCATTACTATCTCTCCATGCAGAATATATCAGCCTCTACAGTTCTTCATTAGAGCAATGTTCATAACATTTAAGGCAGGGGGAGTTGTGGTGGTTTAGGGGGCTGATGTTTATCACCTGGTTTCTCTACTTTCACACGGCTCTGCACCACAACACAGTTCAGTGTGTTTCTGACATGTCTTTTTATTTAATAGTGTCAGGTCCATGCAGAGATTCAAACCAGAAAACCAGCACACTTTTTTAAACAGAATTGTAAATATATGTAGAATATATAGAAAGAAAGAAAGAAAGAAAGAAAGAAAGAAAGAAAGAAAGAAAGAAAGAAAGAAAGAAAGAAAGAAAGAAAGTTGTGTTTTTACCTGTGTTTTTTCCCGACTTACTGAGTCCCGCTGTGTTTTTTAGAATCATTTGTAAAAGCCAGGCTCTGGTATAAATAAAAGGCATTCTTTAATTGGAACATTTTTTATTGCTGCTGAAATGTTCACTCTTTTTGCGTGCCATAAAGCTTTGGGTTGTAAAAATCAGAGGGCATAATGTTCTTTTCCTCCTCCTCCATTCCGTCCATTCTCTCTCTCTCTCTCTCTCTCTCACTCTCTTCACTGCTGACCTTGACAGATGCGCTCTGAGGAGCTCTCCAGCACAGAGATGGTTTGTGTGTGTGTGTGTGTGTGTGTTTTTGTGTGTGTGTTTGTGTGTGTGTTTGTGTGTGTGTGTGTGTTTGTGTGTGTGTGTGTGCGCATACATACATGCTTTCCCATAAAGATTGTATGATGTGTGAAAAATAAATGTAAAGAACTATTTTAGCAGTTAAATGTACACTTTTGCAATCACTTTTGTGTTTGTGTGTGTGTTTGTGTGTGCAAGGGAGGGAGAGAGAGAGAGAGAGAGAGAGAGAGAGCTTGTATAGTGTTTTTCCATTAGGAAATATCTTAGCTGTTTAAAATAAAGAAAAACACAATAACAGTTTCTCTCAGTCTCGCAAAAAACAACTCTCTCTCTCTCTCTTTCTCCTTTCACAAGTGGTGTTTCACTTCTTCCCTCTCTGTCCTCGACCAATACTAACTGTTGCTCAGAAAACTTTTCAGAAAGCACCCGAGTGATACCAAACACTTTTTATATCCTGACCACTCAGGTTGCTTGGAGGAAACTACCTACAGAACAAAAAGTCAGTCAGTGAGCAAACGATTAATGACACGATCAGTCTGACATGCTTCAATGCTCTATGTTGTCTATATTATTAACAATAACACAAATCTAGTTAAGCTGCACTACTGTAGCGTTGTTATGTTTACACTGTTACTCTGCACTGGTAATAAAGGAGTGAAACTCTTGGGCTCAACACTAATGAGTGTGCTCGGCACAGATTATTCAAATTTCTATTTTATTGGCCACATATACAGTACAGCGTGCCGTGAAATACTTTTTTTCAACCGTCTGTTTTATAAACAATAAATAAGACATGTCATTAAATGAAATGAAACAGCCTTTATTTGTCACATATACATTACAGCACAGTGAAATTCTTTCTTCGCATATCCCATCCTTGGAGGTTGGGGTCAGAGCGCAGGGTCAGCCATGATACGGTGCCCCTGGAGCAGGGAGGGTTAAGGGCCTTGCTCAAGGGCCCAACAGTGGTAACTTGGCGGTGCTGGGGCTTGAACCCCTGATCTTCCGGTCAACGGCCCACAGCCTTAACCACTTGAGCCACCACTGCCCCTTAGGGTCAAAAATGAGGATTAAAAAAAAATACAATAAAATAAAATGAAAATTGATTAGAAAAGAGGGATAAAAAATAAAATAAGATGAAGCGGATGAAGCTGTGCAAAACACAGTATCAAATGAAATAAAGCGGCATTACTTAATTAAAAAAATAAATAGATCAAATATAAAAAATGCAGCATATGAAACTGATGAAATACAGTGGGATGAATACAAGAGGATAGTTGTTCTTATTAGACTACTGGCTCTTGCTCTAGATTTCATTTCCTGTTTATTTTCTCACCTGGACAAAACAACATATCTCAAGATAAATTTATTCCGTCATTCATTCCATCACTGATTTCCAGTAATCACTTCTTCCTGTTCAACGTCACTGTGTTACCAGCTAAATTTGATGCTGAGAATCGATTACATTTACATCCATGACATTTTGCAGATGCCCTGATTTTGAACAACCTACAGACTTGTTTTTATCAATAAATGCGTTGATGATGTGATGATGTTCATTAGGTCACTGACTGAATCTCTGTTTGCTAGTTCAAGTTTTCCAGGAAGAGGTACTTCTTACGTTTGAAGACAGCTAGTGACTCAGAGTTCAGACTCTGTAGGAAGTTCATGCCACCACTCAGCTGCCGGAACAGAGAAAAATCAAAGAGACCGAGTAATGATAAAGCTGGCTAAATCGTATGCTGGTCTGGTTCTTGGTGTGAGTGATAATCTGCTGGAATGTGATGGCTTTATGAAAGACCATCTTGTTATCAGCCAGCACATTAGACTTTACACACATCTAGATGTATGTGAAGACATCCGTCTCACCTGTCACTCCAGTTTAAGACAATTGAGCCATTCTGCTGTTCACTTTATTGCATCCAGAACCAATTCCATGTAAATGTCACTGATGTAAACAGGAAGCAGAGAGAGATTGTATGGCAGCATGGGGACTTTCTGTAAAGATTTGCATCACAAAACGAAGGAGATTGTTGTAACCCTGCTAAGCAACTGGGCTTAGAAAAATATAACAAAAATTAAAGGTTAGGTTAAAGAAAGACAAAAGCTCCCCCCTTTTTTTTTGTACTTGGACTGAAATGAAAGAAAGGTGAGCAGGTGGTGATGGTGGTCTGAGATCGCCTAGAATGCTGTCCAATCTATTCTCTCATAACCTTTGGCACATTTTATCTCTGTAATTTAGAGTGTGATTGAGTTTGCGTGGTGGTGTGTTTAAGTAGGTGTGTGTGTAGGTGTGTGTGTGTGTGTGTAGCATTTACAATTATTGAGTACATGTCAGGAATGTGCCTCTTAAGTTTATCATTAATCATTGTTAACGCAGTGTCACATAGGACAATTTGAGCATAAGCCAAACTCTCTCTCTCTCTGTGTGTGTGTGTGTGTGTGTGTGTGTGTGCGCGTGTACATGTGTGTGTTCATACCACACAGGTTGGTATTTCACCCCATGCAGTCCAAGGTGAGTTTCGGGTGGATTTTTTCCCCTCTTCTGTTTATCCTTGCTGAACCAGTTGAACTACAGTCCCACACAAATACAGACTCAACCCGCTGTCTCTCTTCTGTCTCTACTCTTCTTTTTTTTTCTTTTTTTTTTTTTTACTCGTATGCTTAAAATGAAGACATTTCTGTTAGTGTCCACTGACCACTGTTTTTTTCCCTTTTGTTTTGACATCTGATCTTCATACGAGACACTTGCTACTTTGTTTGAAGGAAGCATTTTTGTCTTGAGAAAACAACATAAACTGGTTTGTGATCGAAAAAAGCCGGTCTGATTTCTCCGATTCAGGAATCACATGTGATGGGAAGGGTGTGTTATGCACATGGAGTAAAACAGAGGCCTTGTATGGTGAACTGAAGATTGGCAGGCACTCAAGATCAGGAAGCCAAGGAAGGCTATATCATGATCGCATCGCAAAAAACCTGAAAGGCGTAAGTATTGACGTCAATAACCAGGAAGAAATAGCAAACGATTGCATAACCTAGAGGAAGATGGTATGGGAAGGCCGTAAGTGATTCAAGAACGTACATACCCGACATGCTGAGCTGAAGACAAATGGAAATCGATCTGCAGGAGGAGATAGAGAAGGACTTGACGTGTGAGTTCTGCTGTATACTGTGAGCTGGGTTTGTCCTTCATGCCAAATCACACAAGAGTCCGAATCCAAGCTGCATATGCGTGTTCCACGTCTCATAAAAGAACACGTGCGGCGTGTAGCAAAGTGTCCAAAGCCATTAGGTTATGTAAGGGAGGGGTTTATTGTTCACTGGGGAAAAAAATTGTATATAGCATATATCTACATATATCTAGGAAATCTTCTCATCCTGGGAACTTATATTTATATATTTATATATTTATATTTTGGGAACTTTTTCTAAGTTGAAAAATCTCTGAGGTTTACATGAAAGTCTAGGTGCAGCTATGAAATTTCCACCTGAGATCACCATCTGGTTGAAAGGCACCAGCTCTGTGCATTACCACGTGTGTACATTTGTGTGGCTTGTAAACAGTGTGAGTGCGTGTGTGTGTGTGTGAGTATGCCCTTTCATTTGTATAGGGCTACAGTATGGAATGCCCCAGAAAGATGCCCTTATTTTCATTTCCTGTTAGTGAAACCAAGGACAAAGATAATGGCTGCAGTTAACAGTGTCTGTGGGGTGTCCGGGTCATGCCTCAACAGCCAGAGGTCTAACAACAGGAACCGGAAGGTTGTTGGTTTGAATCCCAGCTGTAGCACTAAGGGATGTTGACTTAGTAGGAACGTGTTGGATGTGCTAATTTTCCTGTTCTCTCCCTCTGATCCTTTATTAGAGAAAGATATTCTGTTTCCTCGGTTGTGTCTTCCTGCCCTTGCCCTCTCCTGCATTTACATTCACTGAAAGGAAGAAGGTAAAACCTGCTCAATAAATCAGTGGGAATAGATTTCATTCCTAAATAAAAACATTACTGTAAGTAACCGATCAGGATGAAAATCCTTTCTGGTCTACTTCCACCTGTACTTTTTATTTCTTTTCTTTTTTTGCAGTCACTTTCACGGTCTGTAGCTGAAATCAAACAGATGTAAGGAAGTGAAACTGTTGGCTATATGACTTTGTGTTCTAGTAAAAAAAAAACAGTACTGTTTACAGTCATGTTGGTCTTATCAGTGTGGTATGTGCTGGTAAAAGATGCCATGTACCACGTACGGTATAAAATTTTCATTTAATCATATGAATAATGCAACTGTTGGAACAGATTAAGAAGATAACCTTTTCTTTGAATCATTCATAAAAAAAAAAAAAAAAACCCAAACAGCTGTAGCTACAAATGAATGTGTTAGCCAGCTAGCATCATGGAATCTAACACTGTTTGTAAACAACTTGAGATTTTTTGCGATGTGACAAAATAAAGAATAATGATTGATGCAGGTTCAGCGAATTAGTGAACAAAAACTAATTACGAGGCGACTACTTACATCTGAGGCACAGATAAATGGATTTTATACTTTTAGAGATGAATGTTAATGCATTGTAGCTGAAGGAAACCTGTTGGATTGATCCATGGCTGAATTCTGGAGCTTGATTTCAAAGGGCCAAAAAAGATGAAAAATTGTTTTTTAACCACAATTGTTTTTCTTCGTCTTATAACATACCTTGGAATCTTAAATTAAGATAAAAATTTTAGCAAAATTTTTCATTAAACTTTTCATTAAATCTTGCCTATACTGTGTGTCTGCACATTGGGTAATGAAGCAGTTTAACAAAGACAATCAGAAACAATCAGTCTGCTTAAAGATCGCTAAATCCTTGCTAGCAAAGTGCAGTTTTCGCAACAACAAATGACGAGCACATTGTCGGATATTTACGTGACGTATTCAAACTGATGAAAAGCCTACTTTTGTAATCAACTGTCGATTGTATAGAATTTTAAAATGCTTCACTTATGGCTGAAATATGTACAGAGAAGAGAAAACATAGTTCAAGAGTTCAGAGTCGGGAAAATCTGAAACACCAGGTCTGGTTCATAAAGATCCTGGCAGTGTTTAGTTGATTGACAGACTGAGTAATTAATAACAGAAAGGAATGATTGGGGGTCTGGTGAGTAAATTAACTTTTGTTTTCATAATCTGGCGAATGTCAAACTCCAGCAATCAACATGGCAATCTACACTTGCTATTAGCGGAGCGATGGGCCATTTTCTGCAGCAAGGAAATCATTACTGTTTAAATGGCCCAGAAAACGTCATTTTACTGATGAAAAGGTCAACAGTCAGTGATCGTGTGTGTGTGTGTGTGTGTGTGGGTGTGTGTGTGCCCTTGACTCTACTGACACCAGCGAAACCAGAAGTCTGGTTAGACCATAACTATCGATGTAATTGTTATAATAGTTGGTAAAATATTTTTTTCTCACAGTTAATGTCTGTGTGTGACGTGTGTATGAGTATATATGTTTTTGGGAACTAAAGAACACAGTAGGAGGAGGAGATAGACGTCACATTCAGTCAGATGTAGGATCTGACAGACGTGCACAACACCCACCAACTCTAATTCTGTTCTCTGTCTTACACTCGCTAGCTGTCTATGCGCAAGTGTGTGAGTGAGTGTGTGTGTGTGTGTGTGTATGGAGGTGTCTGCTGAGTACCTGTGATGTCAGAGCGTGGTGGGATTCCACCGCTGTGAAGCGCATGGCTCCGCCCCTTGTGTTGAGGTTAGTTGAGCATAGCAGCGTTTTGAAAGAGAGAAGAGAAACTTTGGTTTCGCAGCACGTCACGGCACTGTTTCAGCCCCCACTGCTTACACACAGAGTGACATTCACCAACACTTAAACCCACAGAAGCATTCTCTCTTTGCCTTTCAAATGTTCTGACCTGTTCACCTGGGGATTTTTTAAAAAAAAAAAAGAAGTCGTGTTTGTGTTGGATGGGTGAAACAAACAGCTGATGAATCGAGGGGTATCACAGAGAACAGACACTTACACATAAATCCAGAGCTGTAATACATCTCAGTATTTTAAACATGTTTTATTTTAAATCAATGAGCTTCTCAGTACATCCACAAAAAAAGTGATATGAGCAAATGACTCAAGAATGGCATGATATCTAGTCACGTTTGCCAGTGAATGTGCCTGCTAAGCTGGGTAGCCATGCTAATTTGCAAAATCATTATCAGTATTATGATATATTTTTACCTATATTACTGATATACAATTCTCTGAGAATACACTACGGTGTGACAAGTGTGATATTATGTAGCTGGTAACTTGCTAGCTAGCTAAATTAGCATAGGTGTGATGGTGTAATATTTTGACAGAATTATCCATGGTTCAATAAATGACTGAAAATATAACTATGCAGATTAATACTGTGATGCTACTAGCGGATGATGGGGTAGCTAGCTATTTAGAGATCGCTTACTAGCGGATGATGGGTAGCTAGCTATTTAGAGATCGCTTACTAGCAGATAATGAGCTAGCTAGCTAATTAGAGATCGCTTACTAGCAGATAATGAGCTAGCTAGCTAATTAGAGATCGCTTACTAGCAGATAATGGGCTAGCTAGCTATTGAGGATGACAAGAGAGCATACTATATCTAAATTGTGCACTAATGAATATTCATCGATCGTAGTCTTGGATTTTTTGTAAACGTTAAGATTGCTTGGTCATTTTAACCATATTAAACTTGTGTGTTTATACTTTTATTATTCCAGTTGCGCTGTACTGTGTAGGCTTAAAAATATTAAAAAATAAAAAAGTTTAGTTCAAGTAAATGCTAACTGAAATATTATATCTTTGATAGTTGTGTCTCTCATAATAGCCACATTTTCTCCTATTAATACAAACTATATAATATTAAATACTCTATATACAAACTACAATATGCCCTTATCATTTTGGTAGTGTTCTTTCCCTTTGTTTCTCTTTGTTTTCTTCTTTCTTTACCTCGCTACTCATTCAGTTTAGTCTTAGCTATTTTTTCAGTTTCCTTATGCATTTAATTTAATTTTAGTTTAACTGTATGTGACCAGGGAGGCATGGTCCCAGATAGCAAAATAGGTCTGGCCCACACAATGCACTTACACTCAGCCCACATAGCACAAAGAATGACGGCCCTTTGGTGGCCCATGTCCGGTTTGCCAGAGGTGGGCCAGACGTGGGCCAGCACAGGACCAGCACTGGGCCACACCACATAAACCAAACCATAACCGGGCCACATCTGGCATGCCATCATATAAACAGTGCCATCACTGCCAGACCTGATCCGCATCTGGTTGACATACCACTTGCCATGCCAAAACTCAGCCAGCAGTGCCGGCTTAATGCCAGATCCGGCCCAGACCTGTCTGCTATGTGGGGTGGTACTCCGGTTTCCCCCCACAGTCCAAAAACATGTACATTAGGTTTATTGGTAATTCTAAATTGTCCATAGGAGTGAGTGTGAGTGTGTGTGGTTGGCTATCTATATGTGTGGCCCTGTGATGGACTGGTGACCTGTCCAGGGTGTACCCCTGCCTTTCGCCCAATGTGGGCTGGGATAGGCTCCAGCAGATCCCCATGTTTGTCAAGCCAGTTCTGGCAAAAGAACATTTTTGGGACACTGGGGGAAGCTAGCATTAAACAATTATGATCTCTCTCTCTCAGTCATTTTAAAAGTGCTATTAGTACTACAGACACTTATAATTTAACATCTTAAAGAGATTATGCACAAGCCAAAAGTGTGTGTTACAAATGTGTTCATGTTGTTCCATGAAACAGGTGTAGCAGGTGGCAGATTTAAGGAGGTTTTTAACACAAGCCCACTGATGGTTTATTAGACACTAAGCCACTCTCTGAACCACATCAAAGTGGAGGTGGGGGATTGGCAGAGCTGCACATTTACAGCGGTGTTGTAGTAATTAACACACTACGCTGCCATTACAAGTTCAGTCTCTCGATGCATACGTTGTATTCTGTCTCATGTCATTAAAAATGGTAAATGTACACTATATGCCTAACAAACAACTGTAAAGGGACCTCCACTGCACCACCCCAACCTCCCTCTTTTTTAAATAACTTAACCCACTGCTAAAGGCCTTTTTTGATTATTTACCAAAACAAGAAGAGTGGAATAATAGAAATCTATAAGAACATAAAAGCTTACAGCTGTTTTCTCATGTTTGGTCTATATACATTTATACATCTTTGATTACAGTGAGACATTCATAACGATGGAAAATTGCCTGCAGTGTGTGTGTGTGTGTGTGTGTGTGTGTGAGTGAGTGAGTGAGTGAGTGATTGGAGATTGTGGTGTCTGCCCCATCAAATGGATGCTTAAGGTTAAGAAAGTGCTGGAAAATCTCTCTCTCACACACACACACACACACACACACACATACACACACATATAGAGAACAGCTGATTTTGCAAGACCCAATTATGCGGTAAATACTAAACTACAGGATGGAAAAATAGAAGGAAATACTGTGCGGTTTATTATTGTCATCTATCTCTCGCTCACTTCATTGCTGCAAGTTGTAATTACAGTCGACTGACCGAGAAGTTGTTTCTTCTTCTTCTACTTTTACATCTCTACTTTTCTGCTTATTTTAAACTTTCCTTCTAAACCGGAGCCACTTCCTGTGGCAGGTTGCCAGCTTCCGATGTGGCCGTTTAGACATTATCTTTAGCTGCTAAACCACCTTCCAGCTGTTTCCTCCTCTAACCAGAGATACAGAGATAAAGTCATCACCACTGGTGGACTGGAGGATAAGCTTAAGCTTTATGTATCGCCTCTTCTCGCTCTTTATCTATCGAACCTAAGGTTAGTCAATCCTTACCATGTTTGCCAACTTTACGTGTGATCATTCTCAGGACTAACACATACTCCAACAGTCTGAGAAGGTCTGAATACTCTGTCAACGCTCACTCGAGTGTCCAGTGATACGGTTGTTGATCCATTAATAACCCTTCCTTTTTAGATGCACTATACTTAGAATGTGCTGTTGTGGATACTGCTGCTATTGGTGCTCTTCCTCTTCTGCTTTTTGCTTTTTAAGCTTCGTAACCTAAATTTAACCTTCAGTTCATTTCTATATTTCTGTCTGTTTGGCGAGGTTTGGTGTGTTTGCTTCTCTGGGTTTGTTTTTTGTCAGGCTCCTTTGGCAAGACTTTGAGAATGCTGACCTTTGCATGTGTGAGTGTGTGTTGAGAGAGAGAGAGAGAGAGAGAGAGAGAGAGATGTGGCACTGTTTTCTTTTTTTTTTTGTCTTTTTTTTGATGGTCATAACTTTGCAATGCTTTAGGGAAACTGGGCCCAGGCTAATTAGACTAAAGTGTTGGACAACAACAAAGAAAAAAAACCTCTGTGTGTGTGTGTGTGTGTGTGTGGGGATGTGGCACTGTTTTCTTTTTCAGACAGGAAGCGGGGATCCCAAACCCATCCACCATGTTTGCTAGAGAACATCTGCTCCTCATTTGTTTCAGTCTCGCTTGTTTTTATTCCTCTGTCCGGCCCACCCTCGCGCTCTGTCCATTCTAACCTGCATGTTGACTCTCACTGACAAATCACGTCTCTTCCTTAATGTGTTTGTCCATCCGACCCTTTCTCTCTTGTCTTCCTCACTCTTTCCATGCGTCTGCTATTTAGCAGGGAATGGTTTAACAGATGTAAATGTTGAATTTGGAGCATGCCGGATTTTTGGTGGCGCCGAACAGCACAAGATGGAGAAGCTGCACTTTACACTCTTTGTTCTCACAAGTCCTTTGCAGTTAATGAAACTTTTCTTCGAAAAATCATTCCTGTACATACTCAGTGTGGGCTTGTATGTGCATGTTCTCAATTTAGCCTGAGTATGTGTAAGATAATTGGTGATAAGAAGAGAAAATATTAAGCAAAGATAAGTCAGATAGACACGACTGGAGTTGAAAGTTATACTGATATACTGGTGGGGAATGGTAGTAATGATGGACAAATTAACCAATTGTCCCATATTTCTCAAAATAGTTTTCCCATAATAACTCAGAACTGGAGCAGGGGTGCATGGTCTAAACCAGTTTGCCAGTGTGCCAACCTCAAAGCTGGCCAAGCTCTGCAGTCAGTACACTGTCAGCTTCTAGACCTGATTGACAAAGTGAGAAAAGAGACATATGCATTCCAGCCTCTATCAAACTCTCACACTATCTGATTATGAAGAGAAGCCTCATGTCCTGTCACATGATGTCCGTAGCACAGACCAGGGGTCATTATCAGCATTCAGAAATGGCAGTGCAGCCAAAGTCATACCCAAACTGTGCATGCACACTATTATAGATTGCAGGTGACCAAAATTTGCATTATGTGGCTAAATGTTTGTGGCCAACCTGACTATCACACCCATTTGTGGTTCTTCCCCATACAGTTGCCACAAAGCATACAATTGTATAGAATCTGTCTGTATGCTGTAGCATTACAGTTTCTTTCACTGGATGTAAGAGGTTTAAACCTGCTTCAGCATGACAATGTACAAAACTGTACACAAAGCACAGAGAAAATGAAAACCTGGTGTGTTAAGGTTGTAGTGGAAGAACTGGAGTGTCCAGCACTGAGCCCTGACTCTGACTCAACCCCAGTGAACACCTTTGGAATGAGCTGGAACACCGACTGAACCCCAGACCTCCTCACCTTTACAACATCAGTGTCTGATCTCTTGTAGCTGAATGGCCACAGACACACTCCAACATCTAGTGGGAAGTCTTCACAGAAAAATGGAGCGCAGTATAACAGCAAAAGGAGCTAAATCTGAAATGGGATGTTGAACAAGCACAAATTGGTCGGATGGTCAGCTGTCTACAAACTTTTGACCATATAGTGTACATAATCTGCTGGAAAGTCATTTTATTATGAAGTCAGCAAAAATACACACTTTAGGTTTTTGTTACATGTTTTTTTTTTTTACAATCTACGTCATGAGAACCATGTGCTTGCATATTGTACACATGTACACTTTAATCTGTTTTTTTAATACAATATTAAAATTATATACTGCATATGAAACACAGCACATACTGCTCTCACAAGGTTGTTGCCTATCTAGAGGGTTTCTGTAACAATAACATCATCAACACCTTATCCACAACAGCTCTGAATGATTTCACACATTTGTGATGTCATTTTTTCATATGGATGTGAAAGCTGCTCTAGACGATGTGAAGAAGTTCTGTTCTGGGCTTGAAGTTCTCACTTGCCTGTGTCACCGGGTTCACCAGGAAGGAGGGTGTGACTGTGTATGTCTGTGTGTAAGACAGAGAGACAGAGAGAGAGAGAGGGAGAGAGAGTGCGAAAGAGAGAATGACTCTCACCAGACCTCAGCATTTGTTTAAGAGCTTAGAGTAGATGGCATCTTTATTGAGGCACTAATTAAAGAGACTGTCGTGACCCTGAGGGTTATGTCCTCCCATGAGTGAACTCAGTCACAACCATGCAGCACTCAGCTGAACCTACTGTATAATAGGAATAGACATGAAATTTTAAATATACTGTATTAAAGCGATCGCATATGAAACACAGCCGTTGTACACAGCTGGTCTGCATACTTGACTGCATAGTTTTTTTTTCCAGGTTTATTTTGTTTTGTTTTTTAATCAGACCATGCCTGAATCTGTTCTGAAATCTTTCTCTCCATTCTTTCAACCAATTAAATACCCTCTATTACATAGATTTGGATTGAATAGCTTTGAATAGTTCTTTTGAATGCATTTTTTTTTCTTTAGGAACAAATAAATCTGGGTTGAGTTTCCCTAAAGCATTGATCATTTTTAAATAGTACTGATCATCATAATGAACAATCTGGTTTTGAGGATCTTAACTTTGCAATGCTTTGGTAAAACCAGGCCCAGGCTATTATGTCTATAGTGTTTTTGAAGAAACGGCTAACAACTTAGAAAAAGCATCTCAGTGTTTAATGGACAGTCTGCTCTTTGCTTGTTCTGCCTGGAAGCATGGCTTATCCTTATGATGATTGGGAGGTCTCTCAACTGAGCGGCTGGGGGGAGGGCTGAACCTCGAAACTAGCTGCCAATAATGATCATGCCTGATGGCCCAAACATACAGCATCAGCATCAGCTGGAATTGCTTGGAGCTGCAGTGTTGGTTAGGTAATATTACAGTGTCAGTAGTGGTGAGTAGTTGAGAAAAGGCTTTACTAAATTATTGTATACACTGCACAATATGGCCACATGTTTGTGGACACATGACCATTACACTATTATGTGTTATCCTGTTAGGAGGAATAATGGAGAGCATTGATTTAGCAGAACAGTATTACATGTGCTTGCCACAATATGAGGGAACATGAGTAACCCACCCAAACACATACACAAATACACACTATTGTTATTATTATGCAACTTCCTGTTCTGTATCTCTGTTTTTCTACTGTATATGGAAACTCAGTGAAATGAACATATGTGTTTATTTGTGACAGTTCTTCTCTCTGTATGGCCAAAGGTTTGACCTGATCATCACACCCATATGTCGTCTTTGTATTGTATAGATTTATAATTTCCCTTCATTGGAACTAAGAGGCCCAAACCTGTTTTAGCATGACAATGCAAAAGAGAGCTCAATGAAGACATGGTTTGCCAAAATTTGCCAAGGCTCATAGGGAAGAACTCAAGAAAAACTTGACCTCAATCTCACTGAGCATCTGAGCACATTGGCACCAGGCCTCGTCACTCAACATCAGAGCCTGACCTCATTAATGCTCTTATGGTGGACTGTCCTTATAGTGAAGTAAACCTTGTTATTCTATCTCCGTATCACTTCATATCACTGGGGCCAAGCATGGTTCAGAACACAAGGAGCAGACAGGGTTAAGGGTCCTGCTCAAGGACCCAGCAAAACTAGTTTGACAGAGCTAAGTTTTTAACCCTCACCCTTCAAATCAGCAGCCTAGAGCCTTAACCACCGACCCATCACTGCCAACAAAACATTTGGGATTCTGAGAAGACTGGAGCCTAAATCCAGATCTTAGTTCTTGAGTAACCTGCCATTCAGGCTTGTTAATATCATAACTTCACATTCTGCACTCTTCTCCTGTAAATATGTCCAACTGCCTTTTTGTCCTCTGCTTTGTTTGTTCATAAGCTTTGACAGGCAAATTTGGGGTGTGTCTTGGGCAGAGTGCTGTATTGAAGAAGCAGCTGCTAGAATATAAACCCCATGTCTGTCTGTCTGTCTGTTTGTCTGTCTGGGTGTAATCTCATTCCATCAGAGTCTCAGGGATGCCAACACTAACATATCACAACGAAGAAGAGTGGGATTTTGGTAGAGCAAAATGGCAGGCATTGTTTTTAAGAGCAAGATACTTTGAACTGTAGGTGATATTTGCCCAATCGTTCATCTTGGCACTTGGAATTAACCTTCTGAGAGTGCATACTGCTGTGTGGTCCTACACTGGGAAAAGGTTTACCCAGACAGAACCAAACAGAACCATAACATATTTCATAAGCCAGGAGAAGCCACTACAAAGTGCCAAAAATAGAGTTCGTACCATTCCCCATCTCTGGCTCTGAAACCCTACTTGGAGAAGGAAAAGAAATGTGTTTGCCAATGAATACATAATGAAATGCAGCAGTCTAGCCAGTATTTCTTATTTACTTCTTTGACTAGACAGGCAGATTTTGGGTGTGTGGCTCAAACCCCAGGCTCACAGCAAATATATTAGGCTCTGGTCATTCGACATTCTATGTAAGACACATACTGTAAATGAGCCAACTTTAAGACAGATTTGTACTTATATATGCTTTGGAACTGATCCTGGAAGTGATTCGTCTTGAGTCGGCAGAATGAAACAAATCCATCCATTGTTGTTTTTCAGTTACAGAAGCTGCCACAGCAAGCCAGTTGTGTGAATTTAGTCTAATTGGGTTCCAGTGATCAGTTTCAGCATACTAACACATGGCCACATACAAATACACATAGAATGTGGCTCACCTCATGGTCTCATTACATTCTGAGAAAGTGAGCAGCGAAGCCTGAGTCACGAGCTGCTCAGAATTAGATTACTTTAGCCTTCACTTCCAGGCAGCTCCTACCTAATGCAGAAATGCATGTTTTCCAGTAAGACCAACATTGTTCACTACTGTTGCTAAGTCGAAGGATAACAGGCTTGTAGATCATTTACGACTTAATTTAAAGGTTTAGCCCCCAGAGGGAACGTGAGAGAGGGAGAGAGAGAGGGAGTGTAATGAAATAAAACAGATTTTATGCTAATTGCGTCCGTGCACGATAAAGTGCACTAGGTCCATTTAGCTTATTGATTGAGAGGGAGCTGTGGAGCAGCTGTCAGTCAGTTCAGCGTGCCACTGGGGAACAGGCAGAGTAACACCGTCAGGAATACAGTGTACTCAGATGATCGTGATTCTGGGTAATGGAATAATGGAATGGCTGGGATGTTGCTTGATTTTTTCTTAAATCCATTTCACTCCCCATCTTTATCTCCATCTGCAGCTATTGTTCCTCTTCAGTTCTCTAAAGTCAAGGTCTATTCAAGGGGTCCGTGGAGGCCAAAATAAAGAAAGGCTTTAGCACATTCCTGAAGGAGTTTTGAACATTGAATCAGGTGCGTAAGCGTATTCGGTTCCACTGGCCTCGAGCTGTGGGTTATTAGCTTTCCAGTTCTTACATTATCAGGTTAGCGGTGTCTTTGTGTTTTTTTTTTTTCATCCCCCAAAACACACACACACACACATGCACACACACACACATTTTTAAACTATCCTAATAGTTGGGTTAAAGGTCAAAGGCCTTTAGGGTATAAGGTATTTTTCTAGAAACTGTAAACCAGGTACTTCGACAATACCAAAACATACAGTGTCAATGTGCTAATAGAGTTCAGGCTAGAATACAAGGCATGTGTGTATCCGTAGACGCATATGTGTGATGTATATATGCATGTGGTTATGTTCACAGTGTTCAGACACCTCTTTTATGTCTAATCACTTCTTGTATGTTGTAGGTTTTATGGATTTGCTTCTCATTTGCAAAAAGCTAATCCCTGTTCGCCCGTCCCACCCATTTCACCTTTCCAATGGTCACAACACCTTTTTTTTATTTCTAAACTTGAAACACATTTGGTCAATTTATCACACTGCTACCAAGTGGGAATATATCTGTGGTATCGTATAAATATTCCATAGTGGTGCAGTTTTATCATATGCAGCAAAGGCATCCAAGGTAAATTGTGGCGTGATGAGGCAGAACAAGAAATAGTAACATGCCAGAGAGGTGGTCAAAACACAGGCCTAGAAGGTGAAACTACTGCAATCGAAACTCATAATAGGCAATAGTCATATACATACCCAGGAAACACAATGAGTGAACAAACAAGGGAACCCAATGTGTGGAACTGAGACCTACAGAGAACAAGATTTCACAAACACCAATGAGAACCCAGAGGATTTAAATAAACAAATGAATTAGGGAGGAACCAGGAACCTGTGAGGCTGTCCACCAGGAGCACAGACTCCTTTTCTGAGGCAGTCCAGGCATTAGCTCACCCACAATCACTTAATAAAGACTTTTAAGACTTTTTATTTGAGGACTCCGTAAACAAGCCACTATTTCTTATGTTATACTTGTACATTACTTGTACATATTACACCTCTGCTTCATATCATTCTCTTGCACTTTTCTCCATGCCTCAGCTGTACCTGTTTGCCAGTGTGTTTGACTTGTAACTTTTGACTAGGATTTGGATTTGTTAAAATAAAGCTTGTGCTTGTAATATGCTTCTGCTTTCCATGTTACAGTGGCTTATTAAGTACCAGAAAAACTAGAAGAGGAAGCAGAAACCAAATAAAGAAAGTGGAAGACTAAAAGGAATAAATTGGACACAGAGTATGGAACATGATGGAAAAGAATCAGATAAAAGGTACACAGACTTACAGAAACCAATTTATCCTGGTCAGGGTTACGGTGGGAGTGAGGCTGGAATACACCCGGGCTGGGAGACTAAACTGTGTAGTATAATAGTGCACTTTATGTGGAACTGTGTGATTGCTCTAGTCCACATTACCTTGGTGTTTTAAGTAGCTTTATGTCTTGAGGAATGTTGTTTCATTTCACTATGTCCTGTACCAGCTATGTATGGTTCAAATGATAATAAAAACTTCTTGACTCCTGACCTGACAGATCAGGTGACAATCAAGTGTTCTTGCTGACAATATTACCTCTTTTTACTAAAGGATTTTGTTGATGTGTCTATGTTCAGCACTGAATATCTTTGTCGTATTACTCTACAGTGGTGTTTAATGACTCATATGAAAGTAGGCACTCAGAAGTTTTTATCTAGCCTGATATATTCATAGAAATGTTCCAGAAAACAAAAACAGCTATATTTTTTTTTTGTTTTTTGCATAAATGTCTTTGAAGTAATTGATGATATCAAACCCATTTCTGATCTCTGAGATACCCCAAGTGATTGTTCATAGCTATCTAAAATTTGAAGGTGTTTTTTGAACCATTAAAATTCTGTGTAAGGTTTACCAACAGAGGGAAAATCACACACCTCACACTGAAAGCCAACAGAGTCCTGACTCACTTTATATTATAATTCATTTGTTATTACTGACTGAAAACATAAAATAAGTCAATTTTCTGCCAGCTAAAGAGAACTCCAGTGTACTGGTAAATAAAAAGGTTAATTTATAATACTACTGTATAAGTATAATTAGAAGTCTAAAACATGTGGAATGTTTCAATCTCGTGCCCTTATTAAGGGTTTATTCACCTTCTTTTATCGCTCTATCCCTGACATTATTGTAAATCTCAGGCCCTGAACCATAGTGCTGTTTTACAACAGGCGGCATTGTTGAGCACAGACGTGCTGTTTTCTTATTAGCAATTAGTTACACTCCAATCTGTCAGCTGCTACACATGGAAATGGCGTGTTGACTGACAGCTTTGTGGGTTTTAGGGAACATTCCTGCGGTCACACTAGGCAGTTTGTGAGACATCACAATACTTCCTGTTTTAGGAATGACTGTCTTCACTTGACCACTTTTCTAGTATATACACTTGTCTTTTATGTGCTATTATGGTGCATTGTTGTTCTTTAAAGCTGAGGTACATATGGTGAGGAGGATGAAGAAGTGAGAGAGAAGGTGGAAGGTAAAGGAGGCGTGGTAGGATGGAAAGGAAAGAGAACAAGAAGGTGGTTGATGGAAATGGTTACGGTTCTACACTCCCACTGGATCCATTTTATTTTTATTTAAGCACAGGTTTCATTAAGTGGGTATAATTTATAAATGTACATGTAAGCAGAAAGCTTTCTGGGCACAGGTTGATTCTAACCAGTGTAGCATGGCCATAAGTGGAGCTATTTCAGTTGGAATTGTAAAGCATTGTAACATTCACTCCTTCCAATAATCCTGTTAATAAACTGTACTAGACCATATGTGGAACATGCAGTGGGGTGTTGTTACTCTGTTCTATGTTAAAATGGAAAAATGCTGTTAAGGGAGGTGCCACTGTTTACAGTGCTTAGCAGAGAAAATGCAGACAGACCCACTGCTAATATAAAGATTAGTCTGAGCTTTCTCTCTCTCTCTCTCTCTCTCTCTCTTTCTCTGTGTGTGTGTGTGTGTGTTCATGTGTGTGAGTGTTCTAATTTCTAAAATCAGGTAGAAAGATGGAGGCCTAGATAGGAGTGATGAAATGGGAGGGATTAAGATCTTTGGAGACGTTGAAGAAACCTGAAAAACCTGACCCACACACACACACACACACACACACACACAAACCTTGTACAGTTTGCTGAAGGCCTGGTAACAATCCAGCTTGGATTTATACTTTTCCATATGAAAGCCCAGATTTAAAAATGTCTTAAAGCTAAAAATGCAAATAGCAGGAGGCTTTTATTATTTATTTATTTATTTATTTATTTATTTATTTTAAACAACAATATGAGTTGATTTAATGATTTCACTACAGTAAGCTGTAAACATCCAACATCTGAACAAAACCATTTCTTTTATATATTT
Organism: Hemibagrus wyckioides; assembly: GCF_019097595.1. Taxonomy (NCBI): domain Eukaryota; kingdom Metazoa; phylum Chordata; class Actinopteri; order Siluriformes; family Bagridae; genus Hemibagrus; species Hemibagrus wyckioides. The sequence continues at coordinate 16,990,895 of NC_080734.1, read as the reverse complement.
ATATATAATTCTTTTTATATTCATATTATTATTATATGAAAATGAATTTACGTATTTTAAGACAGATATATAAATACTTGCTAAGCTGAATGTATATTTATATATTTGCTATATATATTTGCTAGTTATGAAGGTAGTTATAATCTTGCAAAATACTGAGATGCAGGTTAGCCTCCATCTCAGTATTTTGCAAGCTTATAACTAACTCTAAGTGCAGACTTGAAAATGCAAACACACATTTACACACTGGCATTTTTGGTGTAATTATTGTCCTTTTTTTGCAGCAACAGCAGAAGATTTTGTTTTTCCCACAGCAATTGTCTATAGTAACACAAGCCTGCGCTTTGTATTCTAGCGCACAGAGGCATGTCTGTAACATGACAGTAATGATGCATTACACCAAATCCTATTGTAAATCAGATTCTGATTAGGAAATCCCCTTCAAATTGGAATTCCTACTTAGAAAATCACTTTTACGTTTAACTCCATTCTCCATTCAGGGTGTGACAGCAGCTCCTACAGAAGTTGATTTTTTTTTTTTGGTAAAATCAGTTTTATTATCATTAAATGCGTGAAGCTAGGAGAAGTCTGTGAGCCTTCACTCTGAATCCCAGAGACACTGAGCCTGCCAGATTATAAAACAGAAACCTGGCCTTGTACAGCAATCACACTCCCGCCGTATTTCATATTCCTTAACCACTCATTTACTTCCCTTTTTTCCTGATCTCTTTCTCCTGTCTGTCTCAGTCTCCCATTCTGAGTCACATTTTGAGTGCACGTGCACAGAGAAAACATTATTATGTGCTTTCAAACTTGAGACTATTGGTTTGTTTCTCTTCCTTCCTTCTGCTCTGCTGCAGTCTTTTTTTACTGCCTTGTAGCAAGTAACATGGAAAAGCTTCCAGTGACCTTGGGTTTTCCTCAATGAGAGGCAGATGGCCTGTGCAGAGAGAGACAGAGTGAGAGAGAGAGAGAGAGAGAGAGAGAGAGAGAGAGAGAGAGAGAAAATTGGAGAAAGCACCCAGAGGTTGTTCTGCCCCAGGGCGGAGGGGCTCCATAAGCAAAAACAGTCCTGCTGCTAGGAAACGACCAAAACATAAACACAGGCCAGGCCCGTGCACTGAGCCGGGCTTGTTTCAGCTGGAGCATCGCAAAAGTTTGGAAAACAATACTGTGAGAAGTGAGGAGTTATGGGTGAGAGAGCGAAGGGGAGTTTCTTTCTGTGTTCAGAGAGAGCAGGACGTTCCACAGGTGTTTGCAGATTTGAGCTGACGGTTGGTACAGAGCCTGAATTACTTTGCCAGCACACCAACACCAAGACTACACCACTCACATGAAGTTCTACCTCACATATACCTTCTTTAAACACACACACACACAAACACACACACACGCTTTCCAACTCTGTCTTTTCCTGTTTTTTTGTTTTGTTTTTTGGTGGAGTGTGTGCCAATGGATTGGTTTCTCTCTCTCTCTCTCTCTCTCTCTCTCTCAGTCTGTCTCATACACACACACTGAGTGTGTGTTTCACATTAATGTGTGCATTATGGGTATATGCTTGGCCTTGGACCGAATCATAATTACTCCTAAGTGGGTAAGCACTTAAGCATGAATTAAGTTTACGTATTGTAAAGTGTTGCATAATCTGACGTTTAAGGAACTGTAGATTTGATTTAAATAAGCTATATTTCTTATTTCTAAAAAACAAAGAAAAAACAAAACAAAAATGTTACGGAGGTTAAGATGAGGGTGAAGTTTAGGTAGGTTTAGGATTAATGAACTGCATTAATCATTAGATCATTGATAGGATTTCACAAGGATATAGATAAACATTAGTGTGGGGGTAACTTACTTGTGGTAATGGTGGTGTGTGTGTGTGTGTGTGTGTGTGTGTGTGTTTAAATTTGTGGTCAGATGTTCTAATCATATAAGGTAAACCAGAGTTTTACAAGTTTATGATCATGTTGTGATGAAAAGAGCGAAAGAAGAAGTGAGAGTAAATAAGGGAGAGAGAGAGAGAGAGAGAGAGAGAGAGAGAGAGAGCACAGTGCGTCTTAAATCTTGAGATGCATTTCTCAACCAGTTATGTTCTGGCCAAGTGACACACAAACAAATTCCACACATATTCAGGGTGTTTCCCTAAGAAACAGACAGCAGCTTGAAAAAACCTATCACTGTGCCTCTCAATATGTGATTTTAAGTCTGTGTGTGTGTGTGTGTGTGTGTGTGGCAATGATAAGCAACACTGGGGCTTTCCCTTCTCCTATTCTTTACAGGCGTAGTGTCTGACTCACACAGACTAAAACACCACTTACAACTTTTTAACCAGCCATTATCCTACCATTGCCCTCTCTTTCACCCAACCTGCCCCCCATACCCCAGGCTATTCATCATTTCTGAATTTACATGGTGCAGAAATTCTACTGTAGCGAGAGCGTATGCACTATCAGGGTGTCTGAATGTGAGAATGTGCCTATACACACACACTTGTTTAATTCTTCTGCTAAGTAATCTTGTGTGGCCATTGCCCTGGCGCTGCTGCTTTCATTTTCATAAACATAACCCCCCCCTTACCCAAAAAACACACACACACACACACACACATACACACACACATACACACACTCATCCAGTTTGAAATTCAGGTCATAAATCAGAGCAGAAACACATACACTACCCTGTAGTTTAATTCGCATCATCGGTATCTGAAAAGGTCCCAAAAACCTGTGTGTTTGGGTTGAGCCAAATTTTCTCAGGCTTCTTCCCTCGCTATCTCTTTAAACAAGTGTCCACAGAATGTTTTCTTGCCCACTATCTTGCTGACTTCCAGGAAAGCCGTGCAGCTCCCCCCTACCTGCCCCCTAAGCTTTTTTTTTTTTGTAGTGAATAATGTTTAACTCCTTGTGCAGCCAGTTTTAGCCTTCAGCACAGGGCACAGAGAAGACATGAAGGTTTATTTAAGATAGTGGAGTTCAGAATGCTGAGATAAGAGCAGAAAGTATTACCTTAGCTCTGATTTTGCAACACAGATGTGTGTGTGTGTGTGTGTGTGTGTCAGAGCAACACACATCTCCCTCCTTTTGAGGAGTGGTTAACTCAGATACACTTTGAGAGAATTTGTAACCTTCGAAGTCAGTACAACTTTGCTTTTCTGGCTCCCTTTATGTGTGTGTGTGAATGTGTGTGTGTGTGTGTGTGTGCGCACATGTTGTTTTAGTGATAAGGCCAGAAAGCGTGTTGTACTAGATATGCATGTTTATGCTATGTCTCCTCTTTCCAAAATTCCAAAATTCATTATACAAACTAAAAATATTTGCATGGCATCATGTTGCTAGTGGTTCATTTAGCTCATGACATGCAACCTACATTTTTTGTATGATCCCAGAACACATCAAAATGAAACTAGAACCGATCTTCTCTGTGATACACAATAGTGCCCTTGTACTTTGAACTACACTTAAACATTTACAGCATCTGGCAGACACCTTTATCCAGAACGATGTACATTTTATTTTTATTTTTTATGCAACTGAGGATTAAGGGGCTTGCTCAGGGGCCACGTGGTGGCAGCTTGGTGGACCTAGCACCTAAGGCTAGCACCTTAACCACTAGGCTGCCACACACAAACTTGGCTGCTCTATACACATACAGTACACACACACACACACACACATATACAGTACACACACACACACATTCACAAGGCCTCCATTTGTAAAATGTATTGCAGAAATCCCAGTTAATGGATAACCAAACTCTATTTTCACACGAAGCCAAGTGAATTCCCCTTTCCATGACCTCTTTCTGTGTAAACACACACACGCATCACCAAACACTGGTCCCACTCTGAGATTTTTTTTTATCCAGTTCTCAGTTTGCTGTGCACACAATAAATGATAAAGCACCGTTCTAAAGAAATCCGTAGCATGTGTTTTCTTGATTTTCTTTTTAAGACAACATTAAAGCAAGGTGATTGTCCACTGCAGGGAGTCAACCAGGAGAGTGTAAAATATTTATTCACAGTCAGAATTGTTGGCTTGGATTTGGTGTGAGTCACACATCATGACAAATTGCAGTTTGTAGCTAAGTTTTGAAGTAGTTGTAATTTGCTAGCTTGTGGCTAGGGAAACGTAGGTAGCTGGTTGCTATTCTTTTATCGTTTCCCGTATTAGAACATTTCAGACTATATATTATTTTCACCACCTTGTAATAAGTGATGATTCTGTACATATGTCTTGACTTGTCGTGTAAAACAAGAGGGATAAGCAGCATGAATGGTAATGGTTCTCTACCAGTGAGACGTTTCCAAGCCTTTAACTGCCCAAAAGTTACCTGCTGAAACTTTAAGTAATTGCAACCTTTCTAGGAAGACAGATAGCACAAACATCAGCATGGCTTTAGGCGAAGCTACTGTGCACTGTGCCAGAGCAGCTGTGATTAATTGGTAAATCAGCTTTGCCATGATAAACATCCATCTGAGAGAGGCAAAGACTCCAGTGGGGATAAACAGAAGAGATTGCAGGTGAAATGGGAAAAGTAAGAGGATAACAAAAAGTAAATGAGAAGAAAATCTCAGGTGAGATAGAGAGAATGAGAACGGAGAAGAGGTGAGAGCCAGAGGGAGGGATTTGTCAGGAGTAAGGTGAGAGCCACAGGAACACTGTTGCAGAAATGCATTTGTTCCAGTCCTGGGAGCAGAACTTTAATTAACTTTAATGATACTGTACACTTACCTCAAGTGCCACATTAATGTCTCACAGAGTACAGAGGGTACTGCAACTCCCCAAATGGTTTGGGGTAAGGCTTTTGAGAAAGCAATAATGGAAGCTAAGCTCAGAAATTTGTTGTTCTCACAGACACTTGATATAGTATATGCTCAGACCTGTTCTTGGTTTAGACTTGTTGTCACAGACAAGCAGGAAAATGGCATATTTAGCATGAGTGTTCCTGGCTATGGGGAACACACACACACACACACGCTCCACTATTAATAGACAATACTTGTCAGAGCGATGCTATAGGTCCCCTGGGGCAGTGGAATGTTCAGTAGCCCTTGCCAGAAATCTGCAATACACCGGTGCTGGTTTTTCAGCATATAATTCTTTGCCAATGGCATGTCCAAACACAGGAATCTGATCAGGAAAAAGAGAAAAACTAATTTGTTTCAAACGTGCCACCAGGATGCTGTCTAAAAAAAGCGTACAAGCCTGATTTACTATGCTCTACTTGGAACAGAGACCAAGGCTTGCTTTAGACAGTTAAAAGTGTTGGGTGTTGGAGCTAAAGTAAGACACACGACATGATGATTAAGCAGGATGATGATCTTAAGAGTAAATGCTGACTTATATCATAACAAGTCACACACAATCAAGAGTGTTGGTGAAATCTGGAAAATATTATTATTTTTTCTATAATTATTGTATTATGAAATAGCCTTTCATTCAAATCACTGGTGCATACGGGAAATGGACATGCAGACTCGACCGAGGTAACTCCAGCCCTTTTGTCCAGTCTGTAGTAGCCAGTACAGTCTTCTTAGTAGCAGTATGCCAGGAAGCCATGAGCTGGAAAAACTTCAACAAACCGATCAAGAAGGCTGGGCTGCTCTCTGGATGGTTTTGAGGTACTTAAGGAAAAGAGGACAGTCAATTACCTCAGATATTCTGGACAATAAACAACATCCCCTCCATGATTAGACAGCAGAGCTCCTTTAGTAGAAGACTCATTCAGAGGCACTGTAATAATGGGCAGAACAGGAGGTCGTTTGTACCAACAGCGATCACCCTGTACACTTTCACTGTTCACTATTTTGCACTGAGCCAGTCTTAGGATAAGCTCAATGGACGATAGTTGGCTTGATTAGTTGAACTACGACCATCCACTATTATATATGTATTATATATTATAACTCTATGCACCTTACTTTACTGTTCATTTTTACCATGTTTACACTGTTGACAATGTTTGCACTGGACTGCCACTTTAATTCCCATCAAGTCTATCTTAACTCAAGCTTATCTGTAAAGTTAACACCCCACTCTACTACCAAACCACACGCTCTGTACTCTTTCCAATATATTTATTCTTATTATTATGTTTCATTGAAGTGTACTTTTATTATAAATCTAACTCACTGTGCTGCTGGGATGACCTATCTATCTATCTATCTATCTATCTATCTATCTATCTATCTATCTATCTATCTATCAATCTATCTATCTATCTATCTATCTATCTATCTATCTATCTATCTATCTATCTATCTATCTATCTATCTATCTATCTCTAGATTTCTCTTCTGTCTCTGTCTGGCAATGACCTGCCAAAGAGCACAGCAGCTGCTGGAGTGACGCTGAGCTGTGACTCCGCTCTGCCCTGGCCAAATGATCAACATGATACTTTAGAAGGTGAATCCAACCCCACAGTTGTGTGATCTGACTCCACAGAGTGGTTGCTCTCTCTCTCTCTCTGTCTCTCTCTCTCTCTCTTTCTCTCTCTCTCTCTCTTTCTGTGCCCAGGGTATTCCACCCATTGCTGCTCAGAGTTCATTGAAGGTCATGTCATATTTTTAAAACATGATCTTTTCTTCCTTATTTATTGCTAATGAGAATGTAACAGGATTCTTTGTAACATTGAATCTACTACTATAGCTGTATATTTAGCCAAGCATGTGACCGTAGAGAGAGAGAGAGAGAGAGAGAGAGAAAGTGAGAGTAAGAGTAGGGGATGGGGAGAGGTGGCAATAGATGGATAGAGAGACAGAATAAGAATAGCAGTCGTTTGAAGAAAGTCTGGATAATGTCTCAGGGTGAGTCCATTTTTGTCCACAAAATGTACAACGTCCAGACATCTAGCCGCACCACTTTTCAGTATTGCTTAAATAGTAGGGCAGTAGTCTGTCTCATAGTGTTCTGCCAAAGACTGTAGCAGCTGCCCCACCGTTCTGCATACTGCTAGTCTGTGCAAAATGCTAAAATGATCAGCATGATACCTTAAGGGAAGGGGTTTCTAACACAGCAGTCGTGTATTAATGGTTCTAACTTTTTAATATGGACACTTTCTCATTACCTAGGCTACACAATTCCACACAGTTCATTAAAGGTCATATTTTCAAAGTACCCGTGAACTCAAAACATTTTAAGTGGTTAACTCCTCTTGGAAGACTCATTCCAAAAGATACAGTATGGTATTTGGGTCAAATTTGATAACATGGCGCAGCAGCAGCAGTCACAGTTTTCCAATTAAATCAAGGACTTGCACAGGACTTCCTGGAATAAAACTAGTTCTGCTAAAGTGATGCATGAGCTCAGTTTGTGATGTTGTGAAAAAACTTCACTGGCTCAATATGCCAGCTATTAAAGCATGACGTGGTAGCCAGAAGTCTTTTTAGCTGCAGAATCTCAGTGTTAAGGCATTAACGATGAGCAGGATAGTTTTGATTGTTATGGTATGATCATAAGTGATTGTGTGTTGGCGGTGAGTGAGTGAGAATGACAGTCTTGTAAAGAGCTGAAGTCTGGTTAATGTTGGTATGAGGGGTTAATGTGGATTTCGGTCTGTGTCATGAAATGCATAATTTCCAGACCTCTTGCCCACAAAGAGCCCTGTTCCTGTCTGGGGCTGGATTTGAGTAATGGGTAGGTGAATGGGGGAGTCTCAGACTCTCTCAGACTCTCTCTTTCTCTCTCTCTCTCTCTCTCTCTCTCTCTCTCTCTGTCAGTCTAGGAGTACTTAAAACATTTATCCAGCTAGTAAGACCTTAAAAACTTAAAAACATGTTAGTATACCGAATAGATAAATATAAATTATGTCCTGAATCCTGTATTTAGGTCTCTGAATGTTAAACACTGGCACTGAAATCAAAGGGAACAGACCACTCATTATGGCCCAAACAAATGTCTTTCATTTCACTGTGGTTTTGCTTCAGAGAGATGTTTAGGAATATTTAAGCTACTTTTAATTCTTTATTGTTTTGTTGTTTATGTACCTGAACATGCAAACATCACTTCCTTACATTAAAATGAGAAGTAAGCTGTGTATATCAGATAAGCAATGCCACTTAGAAGGTGTTTGAGGTAGCTTTGGTGTGGTGTATGCATAATCTTCTGTGCCGTATTTGACTTCCAGGGAAAAGAAAAAGAAAAAGAAAACAACAAACTGCACTTCTTTCACATCTTAAGACTGCACGAGAAGGTTATCGTTGTTCTCTGTCTGAGTATGGAGTTGTGAAACAGTATTATCTGATTGCCTTCCATTACTGTTAAAGGAGTTTTCCGACACTAAGCTATAACTTGTGTAGTAATCCACAGCAGAGAAGGGGCACGGAAAACTACAGTACTTTCCTGTGTTTTTGTTTGCCATGTCAACATGGCCCATGGTCAAATTCCTGAAAGATGTGAAGGAAGAAGAGGAATGACATGTCTCTGATGTTATCTATACATCTGAAAACAAATCCGAGAATAAGTAGAGCGATGAAATGAAACATGAAATGATGATGTTTGTGAGTGTTTCAGAAAGAGCAAGAACAGATTGTGAGTGCTTAGTTCACCTCTATTTTTTAAGTGTGTGTGTGTGTGTGTGACAGAGAGAGAGAGACAAAGACAGTGAGAGAGAGAGAGAGTTATGGCATGGTAGGAGTGTGAATGGGATCTCTGCTTACTGTCAACTTGTCACTCCATTCTGGCATGTAACATGCCCCCCTTTTTAAAATAAACATATCTGATACTCTTTCTGATGTCTCTTAACTCTGACTGCCTTTTCATCCCTCGTTCTCTCTCTCTTTTTTTTTTTTTACTCATGAAACACACACACACACCACACACATTTATCATTGCAGCATTTATTACTCTGGGGTTTTGGCCACTCTAGTCACTTCTGAGCCACTCTAGAGAAACTGAGCATTTAGGAGAGGTCAGAAAGTACTGGAAATATAAAGATGGGGGAGAGGTGTGGCTATGCATATTTCTGTGACTGCCAGTGCTAATCTTTATAAAGAGTAAATTTATCTAGTTTCAGATATCGGGACAACACATTGAGCAAAACAGTTTTTTAGGGTGTGGAGCTAGATCGGTTATTAGAATATGAAGATAAGATTTATGAAAAGGAGTGTGTGTGTGTGTGTGTGTGTGTGTGACAGAGAGTGCAAGAGAGAGAGAGAGAGAAAGAGAGAGTGAGTAAGTGTGTGCTTCTTTGTTTGTTTGTTTTTGTGTGTGTGTGTTTGTGTGTGTGTCCATGTGTGTGTGTGTGTGTGTGTGTGTGTGTAGCAGCTCCACTCCATGACTTTTGTTCATAATGATTCAGAAGAATTCTTCACCTAATTTCACTGTATCCATGACACAGGGATAGTCCCAAGTCTCACAGCATTCCTAGGCTTCATGAAAGGCTTAAATGACATCTTAAAGCTTTCATTTTTTTAAATTCACATTTTATATTTCTTAAAATCATTATTATTATTTTATTTAACTTAAGCACTGTAGCAGTATTTTCATTGTTTAGTTTTGTTTGGAAATAAAATGGTTAATGTCTTGAAACAGCAAAAAAAGGAAATCATCCAATCAGGATTTTAACATGGAGTCTGGATAAGATGCAGCCAAGCTAGCTTACTCATTGGTTAAGCCTTCAGAAGCTGGAAAGAAGACTGTCCAAGTAACCACCGACTTTATGAGCAAGTGATTGTGGAATCAACCAATCATGAGGGTTTTTTTTTTTTCTTCATGGATGGAAATTGCACTCATGGCCTTCTTATATTACAGGCTGCAAGCATAAACACAGTCTAATCATCAGCTGGCCCTGATTTTACATAAGGCCAAGAGTATTTCCTTGAGTATGTGAGATAGATTCAAGGATTCAAAGACTAGGTCAGGTACAGGAATACGACGTTTGCTGGCTCCAATAAATAAGGCAAAAATGATCTACTGTACACATTTATATAATGAGCCTAAAGGCTGAAGTAAGTTTGTGATCTAAATCTGTACTGAGGAAGTCAGTGGAAAATATTTTACAGTTAAAGAGGTCAAAAGTTTTCAACTTCATTAGTGTTTTTAGTATGGATTTTTTAGGTTTTAACAAGCCTCATTTACCATTTGTCTGGAATTTCCAATTTAATGCTACAAGCCAGTGATCTGTAGAAGGCACCTGTGTGATATGAAATTCTCAGTGTTTGGGGTGGGGTGGCTGCTCTTTAACTCATCCCTCTTGTCGATGATGTGTGAATACAGCCCCTAGATGACTCATTGCAGGTTCATCACATCACATCGTTGCACCTCCAGGATCAGTCTTATGTCTCTAATTCAGCCCAACTCAGGCAGATTGATGACATCAGCACAGGTCTGAGATCAGCTAATGCAGCAGAGCTCTGAGTCACAGCATGGTGATTTCAGCAGACTGCAGCAGTATACAAGAGTGCTTAATCCAGCAAACCTGATTCTCCTCATCCTTTCACTTGACTACATTGGTTTAGTCATTTTAAATATTAACTTATATCCAAAATGGCAAATCAAAAATACAAATTCTTCATGTTTCCAACACTTGTCTACGGTGAAGTGCAAGGTAGTTGGATCCAGCTGGGCTGATCTAATTCTTAAAAATGGGAAAAAAAATAAATATTTCCTTAGGGGATCAACCGAGAATTGTTTTTTACAGAATTTGGGACCCTTTAATGGCTTACTTTGAGAATAGTCTACTCCTCCATGTTTGAAGTACATAGAGACCCCTCTTACCCCACCCCCTTTTTTATTCTATTTTATTTATTTATGTATTTGTTTGTTTGTTTGTTTAAAGATATTATGTTGGGATGGGAACTACTGGGGAGAAAAAGAGAAAAAGTGATGCCTTTGAAAGTGTTTGTGCCACTGAACAATTTCTATGTACTCTGCTTTAACAATTTAAAAAGAAGAAGAAGAAGCATATCAGTCATTGTCGGTGAAGATATGCATGACACTTGCAGTTTCAACGAAGGCTAAGGCTCATCGTCCACTAGCTCACCAGTGGCCTTCACCATAACTAACACAATCCCTACCTCTAATTACATCCATTACAAAATCTAGTAAGCTCTGAAGCCTAAGAACAAACTCACAGCAATGTTTTAGCCATTTTTGTACAAAAGACTCTGCATTTTTGCTTTATTCATTGTAAAGTAGCGTAGCCACATACCTCTTGTAGTGAGCACACTAACGATGGTGAGGTTCTAGCCGTAGTCACTGTGCTTTGTGGTTAGTATTGGAAAGTACATTCAGTTATACGACTTGAGAACACTTTAAATGTCATCAGTTACTAGTGTAATGCAGGGTTTAGTTCCAGGCAAAAGCCCACACTGTAGTGCAGGGAAATATACTATGAACACTGATAGTTAGAGAAGATTTGGAGTTTGTGTTTGCTGATCATTCATGTACATGTTTGCGGGGTTTTACTTCACGTAGATGAAGTGATAAACGGTGAAAAATAAAGAAATGATTTTACTAAGCTAAAGATAACGAGATTTATAAGACAAGGTGTGGTTACTAACAGGGGCGACAAATAAATTATCTGTTAATATTTTAACAGATAAAAATAATGTCCATTAGCTAGTCCATTAAATAAAACCATGTTTTGATTTCTCTGAAACCAAAATGGAACTTTGTATGGTGAGCGAGTCAGCTAGTTACATCAGGGAGATGAATGTGTGCATGGCTTTTTGGAAAGGAGTGACTTGTTGGCTTTAGACTTATCTTCTCCTGATAGGTTTCAGATGTAGCACATGGGGTTTGTGGCTATGAGGTGCAGTGGTCTCTTCTTGTGTGTGTGTATATATTTAGCTTGAGGTGACTGTTACTTATAGTATTAGAGTAATACAACAGTGTTTGCTTATGCTCAGATTAGTCATTTCCACATCCCTACATTATTGTAATTCCAGATTGTTATCTGTGAAAGCTACTTAATCTGAGTAGTAAAACATCCAGACAGTCGGATCGTGTCTCAGCCGATACGTGTAGTGCGTGTAGTGAGGTTCATCACACCACCATGAAGTGTATTATCTTTAAACATAACTACATACCAAATGGAAGATTCACAGGATCTGGGAAGGTTATAATTATTGTTATTGTTTAGAAAAATTTCCACTTGGATGAAAATAATAATAATAATAATAATAATAATAATAATAATAATAATAATAATAATAATAATAATAATAATAACATATGTACTATTAAAAAATGTTGTAAACAGGTTTGAATTCACAGAAACTGGTTTCATGGATTCATCAAGATTTTTCAGAACCATAAAATATACAATAATATAATAAAACTACTAATAAAATACAACTTACTAATACAGGTAGCTGCAATACCATACGATTCATTCTATTCACTAGAGAAATGAATAAATGTTACATTCACATCAAAGTCAGCATGACTGAACCATAATGTTCAGTATTTCTTTTTAAGTAAAAACTACCACCATTGTGTTCATCAGGTGGTGGGGAAAATTTAGACCACTCTGGAGCTGCAATGTTATAAAGTACAGCAAAAAGCCCCTGATTTACTCCCACATGACCCAGACGATATACAGGCATCTCTTTTTGGTCAGTCGCACCTCATACACACGCACACACCTACACACACACATACACACGCACACACAGACACATACATGTATACGTATATGCTTTCATATATTTGAATTATTTATTATCAGATAGGTCAGCTAAGGCAAATTCCATGGAGGGCAGGACAAAAGAGAAAGGGAAAGTGAAAGAAGTGGCAGAAGGAAGGATAGAGAAAATGCCAGCAAGTCAGGTGGTTTCCCTTATATTAGTGCTGGACAGATAGCCCTTCCTCTCTCCCTCCTTTTCATTCCTGGCCCACTCCTCTCCTCTGATTCACGGTCAACCCTTGAATGATGGTACCATGATTCAGCAAAGCTAGCATATCATGTGACCGTTGGGAGGTCCCGCCACAGCATGGTCACATGACTGCCTGGAACCATGCTCTTCTTCTAAAGCTGGCTTCCCAGTAACCCAAGCCAAGATGGGAGGGGGCATAGCAACTGTCACTGTATCTGTGATTGCCATGGCTAATAAGATGCGGCAGCTGAGCGTGTTCCAGATAGCCTGTCATTAACTCTAAGATTTCAGTACATTAGGGAAAAGCAGATTAGTTGAAGAGTCTATCTTAATTTATAAATGTGCACTCCATATCATTATAAAAATCTTTTTAACAACACCCTAGGCCTAATAATATACATTTTACTCCGGTTCAAATGTGCTTTCAAATATCCAAGATTAATATGTACATTATACTGAATGTGACTAGGACTAGTGTGTTGAAAATATATATATAAATATATATATAAATATAAATGTTGTATCAGAATGTTACAGTATCAGTCACAAGACATTGCTGGTGGTGTCTCATTTTGTTAAGCCACAGTATAATGATCTTCTCCATGATTACAAATGCGATATCTTACTGTAGCATTGCTATCAGGGATCAGAAGTGTTCTTATGCCTGTTATAATTATTTGAGGAAAGTGATGAGAGTATTGAATAAACATTAAGGGTTTCCCCCAGGCGTGATGTTTGAGAGTAAATAGGCCAAAGTCATAACGACATACAGATCTTTCATAAAATGCAACCTGAGACACTAAAAATCTGGCAGCTCCATTACCCTGTTAAACTAATACCCAGTTTAATATAAATCCTCCATGAAGATGCAAGTTGATTACTGCTTCTGGGAACTGTAAATGATGTACAGAGTATACCGATGCTCAAGAACTCTGATCTTTTCCAGACCTCTCTCAGGAATCACTAGAGCACACTGGGTAAATCCTTTCAATAGACCCATCCCACTTGTGGTAAGTGTTCATGCTTGATTGGTTGACACTTACTGAAAGTGGTATGCAGATTTGTAGGAGGCTGGGGTTTCTGGGGCTGTTTGTTTTTGGATTTTTGCATTTACAGTAAATTGTTTTAAAGGTTTGCTTTAAAGAAAAAAAAAAGTATTGTTTTGAGACTGTACTCCCTAATGAGTTTTAGTAAATGAATTTTGTGCTTAATATTTTTTCCTGTACAGTTTATTTTCACTAGGATCCATGTGTTAAATCTTTCTTTCACAACAGCACCAAGTCACACTGCACACGGCTCTATTTTTAGAAATAAGTTGATGTGGGCAAACAGTATGGTAATGGAGACTGTAGTAATTACCCTCACTGTTGATTGACTTAATGACCCTTTCTGAATTACAGTACTCTCTTAGTCTTAGAGACAAAAATATACACACAGAGTGAGAACACTTTCCATAGGCTAACATGAGCTGTTTTTCCAGTTGGACGCCTTGGGTTTCTGGGTTTTAATTCGGCATGGCAAAAAAAATAGAAATAAAAATAAAAAAAGGCCTCGTTCAGGTGCATCGTTTATACTGACTAAACACTTAACACTGTATTGCATATTTGAAAGCTGTTCAAAGAAATAAATAAAGAAGCATTAAAGAGTCACATAGTAAAACATTTTGGGGCAAGCAATATTATAATTTCCATTGTGGCGATATTGTTTACTAAAATAAATCTTACAAAATACGAGGTATAGTATACGGTAAATAGGACAAGTATGTTATCTTAGAAACTAGCTCTTATTTCTCCCTGTTTTTATGTATTGTTATATGTTTTATGTATATATTAAAATAAATAAATAAAAAACCCTCAGTTTTATAAGTCTGTGACCTATTGTTAATATATTCTTTGATAGAGACTTTAAAGCACTTTCGTACGTCGTTCTAGATAAGAGCATCTGCCAAATGCCAGAAATGTAAATGTAATTCTAGTTATATTCACTATTTAATTAATGATTTGACACCTATTCTACTCTAAATGTGCACCAAGCAGCATGGCTGGCTGGTGCTGGTGCCTGGCTTTAGTGATTGGGTGTGTAAACCACACCACCCAAGTAAAGCAGACACAAAGCCAGTAGAAGCAGGCCAGCAGGTTTCTGCTAATTACCAAAGCTCAGAGAGTGTAGCGTTCCCAAAGCAGTCTCACATCACCACACATCAATAATGTAGAGTGCTGTTATTCAAAGCCTGGCCCAGCCAGACAGACAGAATCAGGCCATTCACCATAGACCAAACCTAACATGCTCTCTCTCTCTCTCTCTCTCTCTAACACTCACACATACACACACAACTTTAAATTAACTATCACTCAGCCATTCATTCTGTCCTGTGAAAATGACAGGCTACTCTTTTATCTGCCAACATTTCTTTTATGGAAGATGATCTTCATTTAACTGAACACAGTCCACAAAAGTGATCAAATGGCAAAAGTTCAACCATTCTAAGGGTGGTAAAACAGAAGGCTGCTTGTTTTCATTATTAGATTATTTATTAATGATTCCTCCAAATGCATTTCAAATGGCATATATGGCTAAATTGCATGTTAAATAATTAAAAGAAATTTATTGGTAAATGAGAATATTTGACCAGTCATGAAGAAAATGTGTTATGAATGTGAAAATGTTCATTTTAAACAGTTTTACTGTTTAGTTTTAATATGCTATTATTGTTGTCTTTTATTCTAAGTGCGACTTAGATTCAGTCGGATACTGTAGCATGGATTACGTTGCCTTTCAGTTGTATGGCACGTTGAACCGCTGTGCCGACATTTACAAAAGATTGAAGGAAAAAGAGATATTATTTCTGTGATACGAACATGCCAGGAAATATAAGCGGAAAATTCAGAAATAAGGATGCTACTCATTGTTTGCGTGTAAGAAAGAAAGGCTTAGTGTTAAAGTCTGTCTTAAGTGACTCTTTTATTATTCTGTAGAGCATCCAAGGCCACCAGAAGGACACAGAGGAAATATGGGTAAACAGATGATGACATGCAGAGGCACAAAGAATTCATCTATCAGCAATTTCATTAATCATTGTGCAGTAACCAGGTGAATATTTCTCAGAAACCACTGCAGTCTTGTAATCACAGATCTAAACATTTATGACTGCTTCAACCACTCGGATGTTTAACCCTTGCGCCTTTTTTAAACTCTTTATTTGGTTTAAATGACTGATTTTCCTAAAACATCTTTAAAAACATATATTTTTCACCTAAGAACCACAAACTACAATAAAACATTTCAATGGTATTTTTTGAAACTATTATTGGAATAAATATCTGCCAGGCAGGTGAAGTGCATGCCTATTTCTGGAAATATTCATTACTATGGAAATATACTATATTTATTATACTGCTAATATAAAGAAAACACATCAACTTTGACAATAATCTTCTTCAAAAAATTAAAACAGAATGCAATGAATGCCATTTAATAAACTTTATTAAAAAAAAACTTTAGTCTTAGTAACTTTTCAAGTAAAAAATAAAAAATGCAGAAAAACCAGAATATGTAATAGACTGAATGTTCTTTGAGCTAAACTGTCTAGAGTCGTAACACCTTAGAAAGTGTGCTGCTAAATGCTAATTATGTATGTGACTGTGGGTCTATAGTTACTGGATATCTGCCAGGGACAGTGTTCTGTCATGCCATGACAAAGATGCAGTACTTACCATAAGTACCTTACACGAAAGGATCAACAGCAGTTTCAAGTGACAGTGAACCCTGGTGGTTTTCCAGTGTTCACAGAACCACAATTACTTACATAACTATAATTCTGTTTCAGTGTTCCTAACTGTCTGGGATTTTGTTTTAACACCTGGATTCTAAGGTGAGGTAAGAGGCAGGACACAAATGAAAGAACTATGCATGTTTATTAAGGGAAATTAAGTAATTTTCATGATTAGTCATAGCTTCGGTCTAAGAACAAGGTGGCAATATCATCCACATGGAGCAAGGATTTCATCCATGAAGGCAGATGGTGGAACGATGTCATCAGTGAAGTCTGGCAGCAGAGCCTAAGAGGAGCCTGGGTGTGACCTTAACAGAAGCTTTCTACAGGGCTGAACACAACTTTTGCAGGGGAAATTGACTTACATATAATACTCCATGCTTATTCAAATATTTCAGATGGTGCAGTCTTTGGCCTTCTCCCTGGGTTCCACAACAAGATTGTTACAGAACAATCCAATCACCAGTGCATGCAGCAAAAGTGCAGTGCCATATTCAGGCCAACAGAAATAAGAGATCCCTATAATACCTATAAATGCTATGTGCCCCAAGCAAAGTGCTAACTGATTGCATGACATTTGGAACAGTTTGCACCTGAGAACATACATGGACCTGGAAATCCATGACATGGTCATCAGTCTGCTTACCGTACTAAGGGGACAAGCCCACAAGTGCAAATAGACTGGCCAGGGGAGCCACATTTTTCCGTTTATCTATGACCATAAATCCACCCAAGGAAGCATTCACCTTAAGTCTACCAACCCCTAATGTGCCCACTGTTGCAGCTGTGGTTAACAGTCTAAGCATTCTAGCACGAGCCGGAACCACTTAGAGATGCCTAACCAAATTACCTGGTAAGCATGATAATGTCGTCCACATGCTGGGATGGCTAACATTCCTAATGAATCTTGCTTCACTGTGGTGGTTTACTTTGGTATTATAGATCTTTTCCAGTTCACCCTGAGACCAAGCACCATAATGAGTGTGAGAAAGCTGGAGGCCCACCTGAAGCCTTCATCCAATGCTGACATTTCCCTTATGTCCCATATACCTTTATATCTTAATATATGGGATTGGGCTTAAGCCTCAAAAGCTGGGTTGATGACAGAATTGAAATTGATACCAATACAGCTGTGTCACCAGAATCCACTGGTCTGGTGCAGTCACTGCCTAATAAGCAAGGGTTTTGTGGGACTTTGTAGCTGTGTGGGGCTGTGAAGCTCTTTAGCTTTTGTGGTTGATCCATTGGGTAGGTTGTGGGCACTCAGATACCTTTCAAGATCCTGTCCATTTAGATGTCATAAGCATGTAGGAGTCTAGCTGACAAGCCAGGCTGTTGCTTAAGGATGCCACCTGGCCAACAATTTCAGTTGTTCTGCCAACATTGCAAGTAACCACTGAACCAGTTGAACACTCTAGGGGGACTTATCAACAGGCCTAAGTTCAGGCTATTGTATTTGTGGACATGTGGAAGTGATCTGAAACACTGTGAGAGGCCCACTTGGTAAGAAATTGGGAACGAGTGAAACAATCTGGCCTGTATATGCATTCGCAGAATCCGGCTGCTTCACAAGCTGACGTGTCAGGGAGACTGTATCTGTTCAGGGCAGAAACATTGACATGGTGTGAGACTGTCTCAAACCCATATATGTAGTAGATGTAGAGCGCATTATGGTAAGGATAAGGCATTTATAGTAAACGCTATATCACTGTCATATCATGATTCTGTAGGGGGTAATGGCACATGCACCAGGGGATCTTCAAGACTTAAAAGACAATCCCTGACAAATAATAGCGTTAAACTAGAGCTATAAATGTTAGCTGGCAACCACAGGTTTACATGGGACAACAGAATTTAGAATTTTATTTTTCATCACTTGAATTTGATTGCACCTATGGTCTGATGTGCTGAGATCATCACACTCTGACTCATCAGAGCTACACTGCTTCAACTGTGCTGAGATCATCAGAGTTAGCTGGGCAGATTGATAGAGCTCAGATTGATCAGGGACCTGTGAGCATTTAAGCAACCTGCAATGTGTCATCAGTGTGGTAGGGAGTTTGTGTTGTTAGCACATCTGTCAGGAAAATGCTGATGATCCTTCCAGGTGTTTTCTAATGTATGTTGCCAGAAATATTTATTACTGAAAAGAATAAAACAGAGTCTTCTTGTACTGAGCCTCCAATGTAGCTGGTTAATTTTATGCACTAGATTTTATATATACTGTATGTTTGCTGTATTGGTTAGTCATGTAAAAACAATCTTAGCCAGGAAAACCAAGACCTATTTTCTTTTAATTCAGAGAATGCTCCTTAGAAATATTGGGCATGTAGCCTATATTACTCCAAAGATGTGCTTTATACTGTAGATGTCCCATGGGGCCACTGCACAGTAAATGATACATTCTGAGGATGTCCAAGTCGTGCCTGTCTGGGCTGTACCACCTGTGTCCTCCCATGGGAGTTTGAAACCATATCAGCACCAGATTGGCTGGGCCATACAGGGAGTGGAATGGGCTCCAATCGCCCCCAACCCAGTGGTCCTCACTTGCCCTGTCTGGAGCAAACCACACAAATCATATGCTGCCTGGCAACTGGCCAAACAATTACTGTAATTACAGAGAACAACCAGAGAGAGAGAGAGAGAGAGAGAGAGAGAGAGAGAGAGAGAATTAGAAGCATTACACTTACACAAAATATGTTTCATGTCTACTTAAAGATAGCATTTAACATGTTAACAACCTCATTAAGCTCAATGGTCTTGTAACTTCTGCCCCTCCTTTTAGTCACATACCTCCCCATTCAGACTTCTTTCTAAAAACTCTTTCACCATGCAGTGCCATATCATGACACAGCGTCATTGTATGTTTCACTGTGGCTGCAGACTTTAGTAATTCCATCGAATCAGATCTTAAATATGAGATCCATCCGACTGGTTTGTGAGCTACAACTAAATGAACATTACGCACAGCTAAACACTGGCAGGTATCTAACTGTTGCTTTGGGCATAGGTCTCCTTTTATAATGCTATGGTTTGGTAGAGGTTTCCATTTGTACCAAAACCTTCCAAGCAAAGTAAATACTTTGTTGGCAAAAGCAGAACTTATTCAGTTTCAGACACTTTGATCGAATCAGGCATTTCCAGCAATACAAATTCACACTGATGTTTACTCTTATCATTGGATGCTCTCTTGTCTGGTCTTTAAGCAGTTCTTTAAGCATTCTTAATTTTCTTCATTGCTGAGTGAACTGAGCTGGGTTATTCATGATTTGTATTTGTTAGCTCTTCTAAAATGCTGGACTAGTTACTAAGTTGCCAGCTTTGATCAGAAGCAAGATTGTTTAACATGAACCCAAGAAAATCAGATGGAGCATTTAAATGCATTTTTAAAAAATAAATTACATTTCATGCATGATATTACCAGATAGCTAGCTAAATAGATAGATAGATAGATAGATAGATAGATAGATAGATAGATAGATAGATAGATAGATAGATAGATAGATAGATAGATAGATAGATAGATAGTGGGAGCTTTCTCACACTGGCTATTGTCTGAAGCACAGTGGATGTTAGTATGGTCAAGTGGGTGGCCATTAAATTACAAACCATTAAGGTGCATAGGAGTATCAAAGTTGAGAAAAGCTCTCTTCAACATTTTCTCAGCAAAGCCCTCAGACCACAGGCTTCCTGGTTAGCAGCTGTGGCTAAAACCACTTGTAGCTAAGCTACTTAGTCGTTGGATTACTGACAGCAGACTGCGATTGCAGCCAACTCTCTTCACTGCCTATTTTTCCTCTGCTTAGTAATTTTGGCCTTCGTTCTTTGGTTTTTGCTCGGCAGTTCATTCAGTGTTTACATCCTGCGCTACCTGGAGAAGTAGTGAGCCAGCCACAAGGAATAGTTCTCCCTGTGGTGAAACATTGCTGTTTCCCACTATATACAAAAGCTCGACTTCAAAAGTATAATGAGTCATAATGCAGAATTGGCTCTTCTGGTGAGTGTCTGAGTTCCAAAAACCATTCATGGGCATTAGTTATTTGCCGTGTCTGTCTACATCTCAGAAAGGCAATTGTTAGGATGGACATTTTCTTAAACAAAAGAAGAGACCAGAAAATGTTCAATGTCACTTTTATAGCATGATGATCTCACAGTGTTAGTGGAGAGCTCAGTATAGCAGAAGCCAATTCTTAACACTCTTCATGTGAGCTGATTTACACTACATGCACAGCTTCAGTCTGAATGATTACAAGCCAAAGCATTCACACTCAAACAGCCAATGAGAAACCAAGCTCTCTGGAAAAAAACGCCAGAGATGTGTCCATGCACTTGGACCATATCAGAAACACAATCTTTGGTTTATGCCTTCCCAATGCTAATTACACAGCAACACCAAGCCTGACATTACTTGCCTTCTGGCACAATTAGATCTTAATCCTGAGCTGTGATTACGATCAGAGTCTCTTTTAAAAGCATGCTATGTCTGGAAAACATTTCTTATCTGACTGTGCATGAACAGTTTAACGATTTGAGTCTGGATGTAAAGCTGGTTTAGCCTTTAACAGCTGCAGATCTGGGACAGCCTTAGTTAAGAAGGTGACTGCTTAGGCTGAGGAGCAGCTAATAGTGTGGCCTGGATTAATCTGCACAACCCCAATTTCGCTATGCCTCAAAGTTAGAACTATATAGAGAGTGAACACAGGAGGCATGCAAAGAGCCCTGTCACCTCTGATAGCTGGAGATATTTGGGTACTGTCAGGCTTGGACGCTGGGTTCCAATGGGCCATTTTAGTGATAAGGCCATCTGGGACACATCCACGTTCCTCAATAGCATGCATCTACTGTTCAACCCCCTAAACCAATAAACCCCAGCCACAGTACAGCAAAATACTATGCCAAAAGTATAGCTCTGCCAGCTCCACTTATCCCAAATAACTCTGTCTAAAGTAATCAAGTTCTCAGGTGCAGTAGAAAAATACAATCACCATATATGGAATAATCACATTTAGTAAATTTGGCATGCATCATTTTATTTTGCATTTGTTAAACAATGCACGAAGAAAGGGTCCAGGACGTGGGAAGGCAAATACAATGAAACCAGTGCCAGTCCAAATGTGAAACAAACATGAGAAATGCAAACATAAAAAGCAGGTCATACACAAGAGATCAAAAGGCAGTGAGATAAAGAGACTCAGAGCTGTAGCCAGGCAAACATGGCAAAGTCTGGCAAAGGGGCAAATTTGGATCCTGAACAGGAGAAAAGGGACAGGTCTGGTACTTAAAAGGTTCTTATGGAGAAGGGCATGCCAAAAAAAATCCTAATTCTTTCCAAATACAGTCAGGATGTGTTGGGTTTTTTTTACTTTTTATTTTATAAAGGTAGTTGTTCCTTTTAAACAGGTTTCTCTGACTGAGTGACCATGCAGTAAAGGTGACTGAACCCAAAAACAACATTAAATAAAAAGCAGAAAAGACTTTACCAGTCCTTTTTACACTACTTGAGTATCAGGATTATATAAAAGTCTATAAAAGCCACTATTATCTACATTAAATGTTCCCAAGATTATTTAAAACAGATTTACAGCTGATAACCCAAACAACTTTAGGTGAGACATGATGCATTAAGATGTATTATCCATAATGGATGTGTTCTTGATTTCCATACATGTTGTAGTAATCATGAAAGGCATAATCATTACTGATTATTGCAAATTAAACCATTGGACCGATACTATACTACCATTTTCTAGATCTGAAACCAGGCTTACTGTTGTGTTAAACTGTCAAAATATCAAGACTAACCATCAGTAGTGGAACTTTTCTCTGAATTTGGGGAAATGAAATAATACTAAATAAAACCATGGCTTCTAATGCCACAAATTTTGCATAGAACAACTGGAGACAGTAAACAACACAGGATGTTGTCTATCATTATGAGCTGATTTGCGTATCACATGCAAACAGTAATTTGATTTCAAAGCTGCTAAACCAAGCAGTGTTTGTATACTAGTGTAAATGTAAGTGATTACAGTGGGCTGGCATATGATTTAAATAAAGATTTAAGGGTTGAGTATCTAGAAAATACTTTCTAAGCAATAGATGCTGGTGTAGTGAAATAGTTAACACACTCTAGTTTATGTTCAAGTTTGTTGTGGCTCTGTATTATTGTTTGTTGCATTTTTTTTTTGGCATGTGTTCATTGGTTTAATCAAAGGCACATGAACACACATAAACATGCATACACAAGCCAAATGTGTGCACAGATATATCTTTTGGCTTTTTCTGGGTAACTGCAACTGTAGCTTAGGAGGTAGGTTTTTAATCCTATTCATATGATGTTTACAGACATTTGGTGCAATCTTGAAATATATAAAACAAAGTAAGCATTCCATATATTGGATATAAAATATTCAAGATTCTGCACTACTTCTGGGCCCCCATAGAAATGTAAGAATATATATGTATATATATATATATATATATATATATTTATATATATAAATGTAAGTTATATTACATTTTATAACATAAACCTGACTCCTATACTGATTGTACATGTTCTGAGTTAGCAAACACTAGTAAACCTATTTTTCAGTTACAGAGGCGTGTCCCTAGCAACATCTATTTAATTGGTACATACTGAAACCAAGCATTTTGTGAAATGGTTTTCTCATGATAATACCCTTATTGATTCATAATTATAATTATAGTTCTAATTTTAATTGTTTATTATATCTACTACATCCCTTTGAAGAACAACTTCAAATATTTGGTGTGGTTAAATATCCAAGGCAGAATGTTGCACAATTATTTTGTAATCACCACACCCTCTAAATTGAATGGAATGTTCGAGATCTGTCTCCACCTACTTGTGGCAACATGTCTATTAGGCTAAAACCAAACAGACAGGGTAAGCAATCACATATTCCTCAGTTTGCCGAGCTTCACCAGTCTCCTTTTTTACCTGAGCATTACACACTGTTCCTGGGAATGTTCCAGAACCAGCATTATTTACAGATGCTAAAAGCTGACATGGCCAAGTGTCTTTACTTACAATTTATGACATGACACATGAGAGAGATTTTTTTATTTATGAGAGACAATTTACTGAATCATGGATAAAGATTTTTCTTCAGTAACTACTTTTATCCTGGTCAAGAGCTTATCTCTGAAACCCCAGGTAAAGGCAGAATAATCTACCTTAAATGTGTCACCAGTCCATCACACATATCCACACACTTTATTAGCTAATCTGCATACATAGTAGGAAACCTGAGAACCCAAGGGAACCTATGTGAACACAGGGAGAACAACTCTGAAAGCTCAGTTTCCATCCAAGGACCCTGTAGTTTTGTGGCAGTGTTACTCAGTGGACCACCATGCTGCCAGATTGCTTGCATACATTATGAAAAATAGTGAAGAAACTTAATTTATAATATCTAGCTATGTGTTTTGTGTTGTTAACAGAGAAAAAGCAAGCTAATACCTTGGTAACAGTAAAGGAATTATCTTGCTGTAATTAGCAGGTTATTACGCTCATTAGATCATTGTGTTATCTTTGGCTGTCATTGTAAAGACATTTGAATTGATGAAAGTAGGCAAGGGGATGTAGGTTTACATGATGATGAATTTGAAGAAACATCCATCTACCTATCCATTTTCTGTACTGCTTATCCTACACTGGGTCACTGAAAACTTGGAGTCTATTTATACAATCATGCACCCATTTACACACTATGGACAATTTAGAGATGCCAATCAACCTACAGTGCATGTATTTGGACTAGGAAGGAAACCAGAGTACCCGGGGAAACCCCCCCCCAACACGGGGAGAACATCTAAACTCCACACACAGGGCAGTGATGGGTATCAAACCCCCAACTTTGGAGGTGTGAGGCAAACATCAGAATTAATTTCTCTTTTTAACAATTTTTGTTTTGTCTGTGTTAAACACTGTCGTATTCAGGTTCCCCAGCGCCACATTTATTCCACTTCATTCACCCCTGCCACTGCAACTTCTGAAAAGAATTTCTGCTGCAAAGTCTCATATTTAACAAATCTTAATAGTCTAATAGTATTCTACAATGTGTACCGACTGAGCATACTTAGAGAACCAGGAAACTGTTACTTTTACGGTTATCTGCTCCTTCTTACCAGGCCCAAAGCTTTGAGAAAAACCAGAAGCTATTAAAGCTCCTCCACTGGTTTCCTTGGTCCATAATTCCGCTTCAAGAAATGTCTTTCCTCGTGCCAAGCACAACAGTCGAGGAGCCCTCAATAAAGCCCCAGCAGCTCTAACTGCTTACCCAGTGGGAAAATGGACACTCGGTTTCTGCTTATGCACTCGAAAAATACACATGATCACACTTGATTTTCCCTCCACAAAGGCGGGAAGATATCTTGGCACCCAAATATGCTTGTGTGGCTGTAAAATAAACCCTTTTATTTGTTTCAAATATAGCTGTCTATGTCTCCTTTTGGCTCGAAAAATACTTGGTGATATCTGTTTTGGCATAATGTTTTTCTGTTATACTATCTCTGAATGATGGAGCATTCCAGGGGACACTTGGCAGGATTTGAGGACTTGAGGTTTGCTGGTTATTTCAGCGTATATCACCATAGCTGCACACTGAGTCACAATAATGCCTGTCCATCACCTAACAAATCTTGTAAGAATTCCAAAACCAGTACACAGAGGCATCATGGGAAATGCAGAAGTTCTTGGTGTGTATCAGGCAAATTCTTTATGGGCAGCCAAGCCGGTCTTTCCTGTTAAGGCTATGTGCCCTGGACATTGGTTCAAAAGAACTACACAAACTGCTGTACATCTGGTTCAACAGTGTTCTTCCTGCCTGCTCTGTATTTGTGTAGTGGGTTTGGTTCAGCTGTATAACTACTGATTATGCATTGTTCCTGCCTTGCACAATAAAACTGGCAAATTTCTTTCTATATGCCGCTTTGGAGTCTTTTTGAAGTTTTTGATTAGTTCTGTTTATTTTTAAAGGATAAGGTATTTCAAAGAACAGGAACGTGTTATTTGGATTTCTTTTTATCATTTTTTCCCCCTCCTTGCTGCCATCTACTGCCATTCTCCAGAGTACTCCTTGTCCAGTATCATTAAAGTACCTCATTAACATATATATAAAAACAGAGTTAAGTGAAACATCATTGCGTTCCCATCTGAATGTGGTTAAGTACTAATTAAAGTGAATTTTACTGTCAGGAACAGAGTGAGGTGAATAGGATCAGGGTTGCCTCAATAATTAGCTAATAATGAAGGAAAACACAACGCATTTGTTTAGTTAGGTAATGAGAGCAGAGCTCAGTTCACACTCATACATGCTGTTTGAATTTTAGAGCCATGGACCCATGTAATGACATCAGCATAACAGTCCAGTTATAGTGATGTCCCTACAGATCCTCTCCACACGATGCGAACAAAATGCAACGTAGCCTTTGTCTGACCCCAAAATAAACACCTCTCTTATTAAAGCAAACAAATTGTCACATGCACAAAGAGGTCTGGATATGTTTGAACATCTGCTTTATGATGTGGGTTGTGATGATGATTTGCTACTGACCTGCAATGGGTGATTATTAGAATCTCTTAATCTACCTTAATCTTTATTTCTACCTTCAGTATTCCCTATTTCTTTGTCCAGGTGTACAAAATAGGCAACTATAAAGCACGGTGACATGGTTGTTTTCAGGCCACTTAAATAAGAGATAAGTGATGTAAATCAAAATATCCAGTGCATAAATAGTCTTAGTTTAATTAAGATAAGATGATGTATGCAATGATCCCATATGGGACACAGACACTCCAGAGATATGATAACCACATCAAAGGGTTGGCTCAGCAGGACCAAAACTCACAAAGCTGAATGTGAATTTTATAAGATGAATACCAATCCGACATAAGCCCACAACCTCAGCAAAATAGTGGATAAGTGTGGAAACTCAGTTATTTGTGACAGCTTTTTCGATTCTGAAGTCCAAGCAAAATTTCCTGGAGCTTTAAGCTTTACTGCAGCATAGGGCACCGAGACGATTCTTTTCCAGCCACACATTTGGCAAGAAGAGAAGAAAATTCTCTCCTCTGCCACTTACCTAGCCAGGGTTTTCTGGTGCAAGCTAAAGCTCTCGCGATTAGACGACTTTTCCTAGATGCTTTGACAGTGATGTTTACGTAGAGTGGAATGGAAGGACATGAGGACGAAAATGGGCATAGAAGCCTTTTACACTAATACAAAATGCAGCAGAGGGAATATTTTGACCTCACGCAAAAACATAAATGTTTTCTGGATAGTTTTCAACTTTCCTCTGTGAAAACTAGAATATAAGATTGGATCTTTTCTGTACACTTTAAGGTAGTTGAAAAAAAAAAAAGAAGGTTGGAATAAAACACACTAAAGTGTAATATTAACTGTAGGTCCTCTGCATGGCAGTTTTCCAAATGTATAAAATTTACTTAGAAGAATATTGTATTCATTAAAGCCTATATTAGACTGTTGGACATAAATGGAGTTATTACACTTCATACTGTATGCCAGTTGGCAGGTGCACATGGCTGGAACCATGGTGTTAACCGCATACAGATGGCCAAAGCTGAGATCTTCCAAGGTGCATCATATCTTATAGCTCAGAATATTTGGGTGCTCGGTTAGACTATAAAGGTTTGGTATGTTTTTGTGGGGACCAAATGTCCCTTAAGTGATTGAAATAGATGTCAAATTTGAATTTGTCTGACTGGTCCTTATTATGAAAATTTGTATTTTTCTTAACAAAAACAGAAGGTTGCATATGTTACTGTGGTTTCTGTGACTGAAAACAGGAATGCCAGGGTGGTTTCTGGTTTTCTTTAGACCTGGTGGACTTTTCCCGTTACTCGTTTCCTTGCAGAGAATGAATAGCTAAAATGTGTGCAGCCTTGCATGTGCAGCTGATAAAATATCCATTCAGTGACTTAGGTGGCCTTGAAGTCCTGCACTCTGACTCTGTGGTCCTGACCATCACACCCATATGTGGTTCTTCCACAAACAGTTGCCACAAATTTGGATTTGTTGCAATTATACACATGTCTCTGTATGCTGGTGCATTATAAGTTCCCTTCACTGGAACTAAAATGTTTAAACCTGTTCCAGCATCACACTGTACCTGTGCCAAAAGCAAGCTCCATGAAGACATAGTGTGTTAAGAAAGAACTGGAGTGTTCTGCACAGAGCCCTGACTCTGACTCAACCCCACTGAACATGTTTGGGATGAACTGGAACACTGACTGAACCCCAGAACTCCACACTCTTACAACATCAGTGTCTGATCTCACTAATGCTCCTGCAGCTGAATGATCACTAAGCCCCACAGTCACACTCCAACATCTAGTGGAAAGTCTTCACAGAAGCTTATTGTAACAACAAAAGGGGAATAAATGTGGAATGGGATGTTCAAAAAGCACAAATGGGTGTGATGTTCAAGTGTCCAAAAACTTTTGGCCATAATCTGTATGTAACCTTCATTTCTAATTCCTTTTGTTCTGCATCAGGGCAATTTTCTTTGCATAGTGCAGCCTGTGTATCAAATTTATCATTTGTAACATAACCTAATGGCAGAGAATAACAGGCAATGCTCATAAATTAGCCAGAGAATCACTTGAGGTGATGAAATGGTTTCTTATTGACAGTAAGAGTGAAAGAAAATGAAAGACAAATGTACACAGTGACCATTAATAATTTAGAACAAAGGATAGTTTTTCAAGGTGTGTGGTTTGCTGTGCTATTCTGACCTGTTCATTTGGGATACTAGGTCTGATCTGGTGAGTAGTGGCACTCAGGGCCTGTCAGTAGCATCAACAGATTGACTCATAGTCTGTATGGCTAGAATGGAGCTATCATTAATACTAGATGCTTAGACAGATGTTGATATGTACTGCAGGGTCATCCATAACAGTGACACTCAACATGGCCAATCATGCAGCGACACAACCTGGCTCAAAACCTCTGTCTCTTCCTGCCCATAAACCACACTGGGCAGTGACTTGCCTGTCAGGTCACAAAACAGATTCATTTCAGCTTTGCCTTAGGTGTTCCAAACAAGCATTTAGATTTCTAATCACCAGGTACAGGCATGCTACAAGACATTACATCTGCTGTCTGGAGGTACTGGTCCAGTAGCTAAACTCAGAGACAGGAGGAACAATTTTGTTGCCCTGGTGTTTGTTGTAAACACGGTGTTGTGTGTACTAGTACATGTGACCCTTTCTAAGGGTTCCTGAAATTATAATGAAAATGCAATACTAGCCACAATGCTCGTGCATTCTGCCGCCTTTCTTGGAATCAGCAAATATTTTATAGGATATAGGATTTCTAGCTCATGTTCTATTTCTAATGGCTGTTTTTGTAGCAGCATCTGCACGTCAATCAGTATAGCCACTTCTGTAGCTTTTCATTGCCAGCAATGAAACAGTAAACGATACCATGCAGGCTGTGTGTTCGGTAGCCACTGCTATGTTGTTATGTTCGCTGCCAGCTCCTTTAATCTGCATTCCAGTGCAGTGAAAGCAATGTCTACTCTTCCATTGGCGTCTTGTGGCCACTTTTGTTCCTGACACTGCAATGTGGTGAAAGAGCTTACCTTTCTCCTCCTTCAAGGCTTTGCTGCTGTATCTGATGTTCATTTCGTATTTTCATAGCTTTCACACACCACTAAGGGCTTGGCGATGCCATCAGGGCTTGGCAGACTAAACATCTTCATATTCTGCCCAGGAATACACAAAAGGTTAAAAAAAGGTTTGATCAGTACACGCAAGATATTACAAAAGATTTCTCAAACAGCAAATATGATGATCCTTTAAAAATTGAAGCTGTATAACATAAAGTATACCCTTACTTTTCGCTTGAATCTCTGTGAGAATGTATTAATCAGTATCTAAGCTAAACCGAAGTGCTAGCTTAGAAACTCTTGAGTGCTTCATAGTCGGGGATATTTAAATATGGGCAGTTATTGTTATCCTGAGTGACGGAACCTACAGAAGTCAGACCTGTATCTTTAATTTATTCACTGATCTACATGAACACACAGAACCTGAGACAGATAACAGGATGAGGCAGATAACAGAAAGGGATTGAGAAAGATTCAAATCCTCTCAAAAATACCTCATTCAACATCATTCATCTTTAAGATGTGTTTGAATCATCTGAGTTTGTACAGATAGCTGAACAGATGTCAGTCCACCTTATTCTGCTGGATTTTTCCCTATGTATTTCTGCTACACCCAGACCAAGTGTAAGGACTGTCCCCAAGTCTCTTTGAACTCAATGCAACCCACATTTCTTTAACACTGTAATCAGCAGAGTGAATGATAATTATTTACCTCTTAGCTATTATTTTTCAAACTCATTATGAGTAGCATCATGCTGCCATAATTGTGTATCATAAGAGATGCCTTATGAGGAGGAATTGCATATTATGCAGAATGCACATGACGGGGAATATAGAAGTGCAAGTGTGATTCATAACAGTAGTAGAGTGTGAGTGTCAGAAATGAGGCTTGTGTATGATGCAAATGCAAGTTTAGTGAAAAACACAATTTGCAAACGATCCATGGTGCAAATAGAAGTAACATATCAAATATCATAGTCAAATACAACAGGTCAGACAATGGGCAAACAAAATGAGAATCCGAGTAATTAAAGCACACATGGACAACACCAAATGAGCAATCAGAGAACAAAGGCTTAGAGTTATCGCTAGAGCTGGGCTAGGAGAGAGATTTCATACTGAATGAATGAAAGGTCTGGTTATTTAAAGGGGAGTTCCAGGTGCTCATTTCAAGCATAGTTACAGTTTAAAAATCCTGAAATTAGTCTATGCTATGAAATTACAGGCTGGTGTAAAAAGTTCAAATTTACACCAAAATATAAACATATTCATCAGTCCATCCATACCGATTATGTTCTATACCGATTACATAGGGCTCACATACATAGGGTCACTTGGAACCTGGAGCCTATCTTAGTGGACTCAGGGGAAAAGGCAGGAAGGACCCTGGGCAGGCTGTCAACCCATCATAGGGCACAATCACACACACTGGAGATGCTGATCAGGCTACGACACATGCATTTGGACAGGGGAGGAAACCAGAGTTCCCTGAGGAAACCCCTAAAGCATTAGGAGAATGAAGTATATCAGAATATCAACAAATGTTTAAAAAGTCAGGCATTTTGATGCACCTAAATGTGCGTAGATCAAAAGGTTTCATGCCACTTCTTGGCTTTAGCCACACACACCATCTCCCACCTGTTCTCTATTACTTGTAACTATTTTTTCATTTGTTGATCAACGCACAGTATGCGTTGTGTCATTTTATTCATCATTAAACATCCCCTAAGGTCTGAACTGTAGTATTTTTAATGATGCTGTATATATAGTATGTAAGTAATCTGGCAGAGAGATAAGACCCACCTACAACACACACACAAGAACCCTAGGGAAAGGACAAATTAAGAGCCCCATTCCCTCTAAAAAAAGGATTGAAATAAATCGTCCCACTGTACACATTACTGAAAAACACAGACCCAAATTGGAAACACAATCTCCATAATTCTCAGTTGTGTCAGCACATTAAATGGATACGACCGTAATGTCCTTACGCAGTAATGCTAATGACCCCTTATAAATGGTCATGAGCATGGTCTTCTATTGGCCCTGAGACTGCCATTTTCCCAGTGATTTATTCTATTGGATACATCCATCTCATCTCATCTTGTAATCTGGCCAAGAAATCTGTGAGACCAGCAGTGAACGATTGAGTGGCTGTGTCTATTCAGAGTACCGATCTTTCCGGGTATTTCGAGAAACTGGTTAGATGTTGAGACAAGCTCGCGCGCACACACACACACACACACACACACACACACTTTCATATTCAAAGTAATCATATTTATTACTCTTGCCTTCACAGTCTGAGGCTAATGTATTGCACAGATTTGTCTACCAGAGCTCTGCCCTTGGTCTGCAAAACAATCCAATAAATCTGATCCATCAACTCCTAGTGTAAAATTCACTTTGCTTGGGTTCTGTGTATAAGTCTGTGAGTGAATAAAAGTCTTATACTGTAGCTGCCCGAGAACACATCAGTGCCAGGCTTTTGTTTACTCTGAATTCTATGCTCAAGTATGGTATGAGTGTGAGATGGTACCACTGGTGCAGTGTATTACCCTGGCAAAGGGTACAAAGATAATATTTATACATGGTGAAAGATATGTATGGGGAAACAATTTACAGTGTACTCTCATAAGCAGACAAACTGTAATGCCAAAGAATGTGAATGTTTATTTTATTTGTGAGCATTTGCTATATATCCAAGTACTAGTCTATCAATTAGAAGCTCTGATAGCTTCTGGCCACTTCACAGCAGTGTTTGTGACAAGCTACTCTATAGTACAGATGTTGAAAAAGAAGAAAAAGGAAGCAGTGGAGCTTGACTGAGCTCAACTCTCTCTAGAAGTGTACAAATGGGCCCTAGGTCAACTCCCACTGTTATTGGAACCACCAGGGAGTATCATATATTCTCTGTGTATTCTACTAACTCTAGACATTTGTAATATGAGTGGGTGTGTTTGCAATCTATGCGGGTGACCGTGATTCGTTATGGTTCTCAGTATTTCTTAAGAAGGTCAGCGTGACCTGCTCCCCCATGAAGAGGGCATGTTCTTTGGGTAGCCCAGTTTATGTAGCCAACGTAAACTTCACCATGCCAGACTTCTATGTAATACAATATATAGCCACACTGGCATCTTCAAGCTGTAACAGGTGACATGAAAAAATACGTTTTTCATTCAGAGATAGAAATGATTAACTATAAATCTCTAAAAGATGTACGCACATAAAAATCCTTATCACCTAAAATCATTCACATTCACATTGTTTTTCTATTCCTTCCTCTTAGACTAAAATGAGGCTTGGTGTCTTTATCAGAAGACAAATGTGCGGCTTCATTCTCTCTCTCTCTCTCTCTCTATCTATCTTTTTCTGTCTCACTCTCTCTTACACACACACATGCGCACACACAATCACACACATGCACACAGGACCCCCAAAGTCAGAGGTCAAGAGTTACATGTGTGCATTTTACTCTATCAACTCTATCAACAGCTGAACCTAACTCTCCCCCCACTGTGTGTGTGTGTGTGTGTGGTGTGTTCAACCAGTTTTATGATGGGATTTTTTTTCTACTGGGAAAATAGTGAGGTCAGGTTAAAGGTAAGCTGCGAGGTTAGTGGAGTTGATTGTGCTTAACTGATTGCAGAATCACATAATAGCATATGCAGTCCTCGTAGAGTAAGTGTGTATGTTTATTTGAGAATGTGGGGCTACCAATCTAACCTGTCACCAATGTTTATCATCCATAGCTCTTTGAGCTGTATCATCCATTCAGCTGGCACACACTAAAGGTATAAATAAGAATCTGTGTTCTGACTTTACATGCTTTGTTACAGCTATTTATCTGGCATTGAAGGGGTTTCAAGCATACTCCAGGTACTCCACTGAAAAATTCTCTCTCTCTCTGTCTCTCTCTCTCTCTCTCTCACTCTCTCAGTGATTCACTCCATCTTTTCCCCACATCTCTTTTCTCACCTCCTGTTTCCTTTTCCTATGCTTCCCCTGCTCCTTTTTATCTGAAACTGAGAAACAATCGTTGGAGCAGGAAGAGCAGCGTGAGCATTGTGGAGAAAAACAAACATGGCTGCTTGTTATGTCTGCTCTTGTGTATATTGATATTGCAACGGTCTGGCTGCTTCTGTCTATTGTCTGATGGACTTCCAGTTCAAGTCTGTTCTATATGAAGGAGACCGCAATTAAACACTGTCAGCGATCATGAAGGTATGATGAATTACACAGTTATGCTGAAAGATTTTGATTTTGAGAAGTAATACAGAACCAGGTCAAAATCGGATGCACTGTTATAGTAGCTCATTTCCATCTGTTTAATTTCTATGAAGTTTCTATAAAGAATTTTGCAACATAAAAAAATAGAAACATGATGGAAATGTTAAATAATAAATAATATGGAGGTTGGTGAAAACCAAATACACATGGATGACTCACATGTATGTTCTTGTATCTTTATTGTTATCTTTTTGCTCCATTCAATCATTTATCTTCACTAACCCCTGGTTATCCTGGATCCTATCCCAGAAAAGCAGGGTGTGAAACGGAATACCCTCTGGATGGGATCGGTCCCGACAAATATTCACTAACTTACTCACACCTAGGGGCAATTTAGCATAGCCAATCAACATGCCTGCATGTTTGGGGATTTGGGAGAAAACTTTAGAACCTGGAGGAAATGGAAAGAAAACGTGAAACCAGGAACCCTGGAGTGTGTAGCAGTATTGACCTAATGACTCACATTAACACCTTGCTGCCTGTATCGCTTAAGAGTATTCATATATTCTGTCATACACTACAAGCATTTCTGAAACATTTGGATTGTGATATACCTTATGGGTCCATATCATAAAACGACATATGACCATGAACAAACAAGACATGAATTAGATGCCAAGCTACAGCATTAATGAAATTCTAAAATGCCTAGCATACTTCGTCCTGACCATTGACTAGATTAGCAGGTGCCTGTACAGCATTTCTCTGCACAGTCACAACACAGTGTTAAAGCCTAGTATCCAATATACGCAATACTGCAACCGTCACAAACACCTCTGTGACAGTGGCGCCTCTGAACAGATAATCAGGAGAGAGACAGAAGCAAGTGCCAGTCAGCCTCTTATCAAAGGAGGCAGGCTGTGTTGTTCTTCTGTGATCATAATCTTTGGGATATTACTTCTTGGTATTCAGATGAAATCTAAAATATTTTCACACCACAGCAACAATGACTGATTTATTCTTTGTTTTTTCAGTCATAAATCCTAGGGGACAATTTAAAAACAAAACAAATAATAGCATGGCCAAGCTTGTAGTACAGCTTGTCTGTACTATGATCCCTTGCTAGCTGAACACTTGACACCATTCCAACAGCCATTTAGCTGCCTCCAGAGGCAATAACAGTCACACTTCACCAACATGCACGTACAAACATGAAGTGCTTCAAACCAGGCCTGATGTAAACCCTGCAACACTGGAACAATATAGACAGTGAGAGCAGTTGAGGTCAGGTGAAAAGCCAAAGATAGTCAGAATTCAAATCATGAGACACTCACAGAAGAGTCTAATTGAAGCCAAGATCGAGACTCGTTGAGAATCATATTTGTAACCCAGCAATCTAATTTATTCATCTATTTTAATGTCCCTTTATCCCTTAAAATGGAAGTATGTCTGATCTGAAACCTTTTTTCAGCTTGATCCATTTCAGCCCACACTGTGAAACACACTTCCACAAAATTATATTGCTGTAGGCGAAGAGGTCAAAGGTGAGGATCTGAAGTGTATAAAGAGGACACAGAGCAGCCAAAGTCATTAAGTCAATCTGAAATGAAGGAGATTTATGGCCCCTCATTGATCAGATTAAAGGGGTCATGGTCAAACTGCGGTCAGGTTACAGCCAGGCTGTGCTTTCAAGAGCTGTATTACATTTAAGTAATCTTTCTGTAGGCATCATTGAGTTTTGCATGGCATAGATTTACCGTACTACACTTAGCAAAATGTACTGACACTAAAATATATTATTTAGGGATAGAATTATACAACAGTTGTCCAGTTGGTACACCAGTTCAGTGAGCCACTCAGGGGCACAAGGGTAACGCAAAATTGTTGGGGGTTTAAATCCGATTAAGGGCAACTGTTTGTGAGCATGAACAGTCATGGGAAAAAGAAAGTACACACCTACAATTCTGTGTTTTTATTTGTTAGGGCATGAATAACAATTGTATGGTACTTAATAATATTTTCCGAAAACGTTAAAGCAGCACTCCACGTGGAAAGAAGTACTACTACACCTTTCTGCAATCATTAAGAGGATAACTAGCAGTGAGGTGTTAATAATGAAAGACACAACATTAGATAATCATCAAGATTATCCACCTCTGTAGATTGGTGGAACCTTTGGCAGTTTAGCACTCAGTTGTGTGTTTCCATGACGCCAAGATAAAGGACATCAACCATCATCTTAGAGAAGCAATTGCTGATGCTCATTAATTTGGTAGCGGTTATAAGGCTATCTTTAAAAAAAGTTGAAAATCACCATTACAGCACAGTGAAAATATTTTTTTCTGCATATTCCAGTTTGTTAGGAAGCTGTGGTCAGAGAGTGCGGGGTCAGTTGACTATTGGCACTTCTGGTAGATGCTAAACAGCATTAGGTTGCTATGTACCTGTATTATGCAATGACAATAAAGTTCTAAAAATCTATCTATCTATCTATCTATCTATCTATCTATCTATCTATCTATCTATCTATCAAGATACAGCACTCCTGGAGGAGTTAGGCCTTACTTAAGGGGCCCAGTAGTGGGCACTCCCAACCTTGATCAGTAGCCCATCATCTTAACTGCTGAGTCATCACTTTCCACTAAAAGTTCAGAAACTGTAATCCTTTTGACTGATGAGACCAATGTGTAAAGGTTTAGTCATCATGCACAGTTTTTACCATGTTTGGTAAAAATCAAAAACAGCGTGTCACCACAAACACCTCATATCAGCTGCCAAGCATGGTGGTGGAGGGATGATGATTTGGCCTAGTTTTGCAGCCACAGAACCTGGGAAACCTGAAGTCCACGTAATACCAGAATATTCTTGACACAAATCTGTCCAGCTGTTTAAACTGGGATGAAATTGGTTTGTGCAACAGGATGATGATCCCAAGCATTTGAATGGCTAAAAGAAGATAAAAATCAAGGTGTTGCGATAGTCCAGGTATCAGTACCACTGAGATGCTGTGGTGGGATCTAAACATAGATGTGCATAAAATGAATGTCCCCCAAACATCAATGTTAACTTAAGTCATGTTGCAAAATTTCTCAAAAACAACGATAATCTCCTACAGAGAACATTTACTTCAGGTTACTGTTACGGAAGATAGTTCTACATTGTTTAATTCAACAACTCAAAATAGAAAACACACACACACACACAAGACTAAGCAGGTTTTGAAATGTCAAAAAAATGAAACATCGGACTTCAAAACCAGCCACAGCTATTGATAGTTATTTTGTTGAGACTTTTGATGCAAGAGTTGTGACTTTATATTACTGTATTATATGATTTGTAAAATTGCTTTTTACAAGACTAGAATAGACTACATCCAAGACAAAATCACTGACTGACATATAATTTTAAAGCTCCTCTTATCTCAAAAAGTGCCTTCTCACAATGCTTTGGGTGTATGTGGTTGTGCGTACATGTGTCTGTGTCTCTTTGTGTGTGTGTGTGTGTGGGTGGGTGTGTGTGGTGTGTGTGTGTGCATTTGAGTGTGGTGTGAGACAGCTTGCAGTGAAATGTGAGACTAAGAAGCTGTTTTCTATTCCAGGGTTGTGATCTCAGCTGACGTGTGTGTGTGTGTGTGTGTGTGTGTGTGGCCCAGGTTATGTTTCTCTTGTTTATGTATCATGATAATCAACACTGTGGGTCTTACTGCCATCATTAGAATGACCTTTCTCTCTCTCTCTCTCTCTCTCTCTCTCTCACACACACACACACACACACAGCTAATTCTCCACTGGACAGCTGACCTCTACATGACACTCAGTGGTTAACCTAAACCTTTAAATACACAGTGCAGTTTTGTGTTAAATCTATTTCTAGTCATTTTGTAGTGATTTCAAACATGGCATAATTGGAGCAAAATGATCTGATTATTGAATAAGAAGATTAGTAACAGTGTCTAGATATCAGTTTAAAAATCTCCGGTCTGATTTATAATAATCGTAGAATAAAAATTACTAGA
The DNA here is from genome assembly GCF_019097595.1 of Hemibagrus wyckioides. Classification (NCBI taxonomy): domain Eukaryota; kingdom Metazoa; phylum Chordata; class Actinopteri; order Siluriformes; family Bagridae; genus Hemibagrus; species Hemibagrus wyckioides. The sequence goes on along the minus strand of NC_080734.1, from coordinate 16,953,401 downwards.
TAAATCTTGTTACATTCAAGGTGCTTTCACTTGCTGTCATTTTTTTTGCAATAAGTCTAGACCTGTCTCGCTTCAGTATGAAATCAAATGGATGAAGTAGAAGTTGATTAGTTCCAGACCATCTATAACATAAAATGAAGGCTTCTGCATGACCAGTTATACATGCACCATGCTTTCCACTTCACTAGTTTTAGGTTTTGGGTAAATAGAAAAGGGCAGAAAAGGTCACCATCAGACAGCAATGCGAGACATATTACACCATGTTTTTCTTTATGCATGACTTACCAGATGTCTCTTGCATATGAGACATTGGAAGGTTCTATTTGACAATTCAGTGATTTTAAGATTTTAATCTATAGAGTTGAGCCTCAGTGAGGTCAAAGCAGACATAACATTTTAATCGTATATGTTTTACATTCATTTTCTGTACCATTTATCCTAAACAGGGACTCCAGGGAGCCTGTCACGGGGAACTCGGGGCATGAGGTGGAGGACACAATAACACACACTCACACACACACACACACACACGCACACACACACTGCAGACAGTTTAGTCTACAACACATGTCTTTGGGAGAAGGAAACCGGAGTACCTAGAGGAAACCCTCAAAGCGTGGGGAGAACATGCAAACTCCACACACACACAGACACACACACAGACACACACACACACACAGTGGAGACAGGAAACAAATACCCAAGGCCAGAGATGAGAAGCAAACATTTTATACACAATTTAACACCATTTAAAATATTTATATACATATAATATTAAAGTATATTTCAATGCAAAACAACTTACATGTGATCAACATGTAAACAACATATCAACTCTTTTCAAAGAGACTACTTTCATTCCAGTTTCTCAGTATGTCTGAACATGTGATGATTTACGATCGTACAGAGTTGTAGTGTCTACTCAATCTCACGGTCCCTAGAGGGACATAGTGTCAGTGCTTTTCTCTGACCAAGAAGTGAAAGTCTGGATAAAAGTAATTCTCTTGCTCCCTCCCTCTCTCTCTCTCTCTCTCTCTCTGTAGGTGTTTATTTTACAGTCTGGCCATATGTTCTCTCTTCTCTAGGAGGTAAATGGATGTTAGGATGGAGGTAAGGATGGCCATCCATAAAGAAGTACATATGAGCTGATTCTACCTGACCTTTTTAATCAGCTCCAGATGGCTGCAAAACCTCCATCAGAACCTGCATCAGCTCTCACTCTGTCTGTGTGATGGCTGTGTGTGTGTGTGTGTGTTTTCCTACATTGGTGCAATCTGACTGAATCCAGGCTGCAGGTGTAGTGTGTCATGACTAAGATCTGTGTCCAAAAGGGGGAAAAAAAAAGTTTCAAATAAAGTGCCCTTTGCCCTCGCTCCACTCTGTGCCTCTCCCTGACTCCATCATTGAAACTCACCATTATAGCTACACCTCCAACTCTCTGCTGTCTTCTACACACGAACCGAACATTTAAGCCCATATTTTTTCAGAACATATGGAATTCTCATGTCATTGTAATCTTGTTTCATGTTCTCGTTAAGGAGTCTTCCTTAACAGGATTTCCCTTGCTTGAGTGCAACATGATCAGTAATATGAAAAGCACAAGCATGTAGATATCATCTTCACATGAAGCTGCAGGTCTTCAGCTGAAATGTGTCATCTGCATTCATCGTGGTGTAACTCACTCGCTGTAGCGAGAAGCATGTTGGGAAAGCCCGAGGAGAGTTTGCTACTCGGTGGTGGTGGTGATGCTTTAGTGATAATGATAAAACTCCATCGTTGAAACATTGCTGGACGTTTTCATATTCCAGAAAACATGGCTTTGATTGACTGAGTTGGATTTCTTTGTGGTGCATACTCAAACAAAAAACCCACGGCAAACCTGAAACAATGTGCGAGCGCTTGTCAGTGAGATGTTTTAGTGGTTTGACCCCTAAACTTTGCAGATGGGAGTCTGAATCCCCCACGGCTGAGTGTGTACAGCGTTCGCTGCGATCTGTCCCACTGTTAAGGTTAATGTGGCTATGAAGTGGGCTGAATCTTCAAGGTGTGAGGGATTCCCAGCCACATTTTTTTTGTTCTATCAGTACCACTTGCTCTGTTAAAGGGTGGTCTTTCACGTCGCCCTGGCTTGTGGGTTTGCACGCCCACATGCGGTGCGTTCATTGTTTCGTTTCTTCATAAGCTATCCCTCTAATGCTATTGTCTTCATCTCCATTGTTCCCCTTTGCTCTTTCTTTAAAAATGGTTTTCACACTGATTTGTTTTTTTGCTTTTCAACAGAATTGGACCTGACCTGGTGGTTTTTAGGGGACATTTTATCTTCTGTTTGATGGGAATTCAGAAGTGTAAAGACCCCACACACTATATACCATGTTCCCGCCACCCTGCATCAGACCCCAACCTCATACATGTGAAAAAGACAGCTTTGTTTTTTTTTTTTTTTTAGCATGATTTCTATAGGGTATGTGAGATTAGCATCAAGAGTAATTTCAGCACTTTTCCTGTATTGAGAAAGAAACAATAGCTGGTGTTGAAATACATGGCTATATATAGGTTTTTAACTGTTATTTCTTAGAATAAAAAACAAACATGGCTGAGGGGTTTTAGTTTTAGTTTTTAAAGCTAACTGTTTAATGCAGGAAGGTTTTCTGATCATCCATGCTTAGTAATATTTGCTATCCATTTGTTTAAAAAAAAGCTAGAAATGTACACAAGCGTTTTAGTCAGTTCTTTTTTATGTTTTGGTACACAATTAAATAAGGAACAAGTTAAACAAATGGTTAGTTCAATACGTAAATCTTTGTATGTACTGACTTATCGTCTATTCTCAGAGTCTTCTGCGATTCCAAATGAGTGCTTTATTAAACCAGAGTTCATTTTAAATCCAAAATATTACAGGGTGTAAACCCTTGACTGGCGGTTTAGACACTTCCATGTTTACTTCAAGCAGCACAATTTTTTTTTTTTTTTGCTTGTCTGAGATGGAATATTGTGCATATGTTTTGCATAAAACGTTTACTGAACGTCCCATAGACTTTCTTTATATGCATTGAGTGAGTTGGTTTTGTTTTGTTTTGTTTTCTCACTACTGGAAAACATCATGCAATTACTGTTTGCTGCCACTGCATCTTTATAACTACCACTAATGCAATGTGTAGTGATTAACTTAGTGAGTGAAAAACATTTCCTATCCATTTTGTTGTGAGAATTTTGCCCGATTTGAAAGCGTTGTGTTTTGCTTTTAGAAATCGTCCTCCCTCATGGGTTGAAACAGCAGTGCTTGTTGAGCCAGTGATTGATATGAATAAACCTAAACATTTCTGTAGGCCAGCAGTTCACATCATCAAACAGTGAAGCACAAAGCTGTGTGTCCAGTCGGACAGGTCACAATGGAGTTCACTAACCCTTCGCCGTCCCACTTACTCTCTGACATTGTTTACCTCTGTGTAGTAGCGCGTGCTGTCACATATTTCGACACAGACACTTCAACACAATTCTTTCCCTGTTAGTCAGAGAGGATTGTTGAGGCAGGAGCTGGGACACAGAAGAGGGACACATGGTGTGAATGCTCATGCCGTAATTGTATGTAATAAACAGAAGTGCAGGTATGAATCAGTGAGTTTAAGGGGTTATATTTTAATTTAAAGATTTTCCCGTCTCACGTTTGATTTTTCAGTGTCTCACTTTTTTTGCAGTCTTGTATGAAGGTGTCCCCCACTACATAAGTGTGTTTGGGGGGGGGGGGGGGGTTGGGGGCGGTTAGGTGGGTGTAGGTGTAAATTCACATGCTGCAAAGAGCAATGCGAGATGCGTCAGAGCTAGTTGATAAGGTTATGCGTGTAACCACAAAAAGAAAGCGTGTTTGGGGGTATGTGTGCGTGTGTGTGTGTGTGTGTTTGTGTAAGCAGCACTGGGAAAGCCGTTCGCCTCTGTACCACGCGCCCACACTCCGCTCTTTCACAACTGACATTTACACACTCTTGCATTTTCTCATGTACTCTCTGTTCGTTTTCCAGACTCGCTCTCTCTCGTGGCTGGTAGGAAGAAAAAGACAGTTTCAAATATGCTGCGAAGAAACAAACACAAGCACGTTGGGAGTTACAAGAGTTACAGAGGCACAAATTCTGAGTAGTATCTCAGGCTGAGTAATGAATTTATTAACCCATATGGTGAACTACCGTTAGGTTAAAGCTGATTTCATTTGCAAATGTGCAGTGCTGATTTCTGTTAAATAAGCAGTGTTCTGAGTGTGTAGATGTTTCTTGGTATTCATATCAGATTACAAGACATCACCTGCTTTAATGCTGTTTAAGAATCACTTACTGATATAAAACCTGACCACAAGATTACATTTGAATAGGAAAAAGCTAATCATTTTATTATAGGGTTTAGGGCAGAATATTACATTTTAGGTAAGTAAAGCTGGTAAAGATGGCAAAGCTATTCCTTTAATCAGTTTAATGCTTAACTGTAAATCTGAATGTAGGTACTTTAAGAGAAAGGCTTCAATAAATATCATATTAGGTTTTAGAAATGTGACTAAAAATCAATAGTTCATTTGTAAGTCTGATTTGTATATTTATTTTTCACGTTTAAACAATCTTTCTTGGGAATATAAAAGCAGTAACCATTCCCAGAATCCTAGTCCTGGTCCAAATTTGTTCCAACTGTCGGCAGCTCTCCCTTCCTTCCTGCAGTTCAGCAGAGTTAATCCCTCGCTCCTCGGGCCCTTCTTCAAGAACAGCTCTCCCTTTCTAACCAAAACAAGGCCATCAGGCACCTTGGAAATCCACCCTGTTTCCCCGATTAAAGAGGCTAGATGGGAAAGCTGTTGATTTTCCTGATTGGATTTAGCTGTGTGAAAGTGAGCCGGAACTCTGTGGCTCTGGGAAAAGCTCAGGATGAATAAGAGTGGCCGAGAGTATTAAAAGAGAAGAAGAAGGTTTAAAGAGCAAATGATGTCATTTCTTTCCTGTAGTGTAGATTATAATGTGCACTGTAACGTGGTTTATACTGTGAGTTCTGGCTCTTCTATGTGGTTTGATAGAAGACAGAATATTAAACCTGAATCTGTTTTGGTTTCTGTCCTGCAGTTTTATTTCAAAGTATTAAACGCCTGGAAGGAAAGGGCAGTTTCGAGTTATTTTTTTTTCCTATAGTGGTTTAGTGGAAATCATTCGGTAAGAAGAGAGTTTTTTTTCTCATTTATTTCAACCTATAGTTCATTAATATCAGTTCACAGTTTGGCCATCCATTTACTTATTCTAGCTAACCATTTTAAACAGTAATTATGTCTGAACAAATCCATTCTCACAAAACATTACATTTTAGCGGAATCCTAATCTCAGGGAATTCAGAGGAGGAAACCTGAGGAATTAATCCACAGGCCAAAAAATGGATTTTGTGCTTATTTTGGGGACTTTCTAATGTCACAATCGACAGTGGTGGTTAATGGCTAATGTGAAAATCGACACTCAGAGCTTTAAGAAAAGTTCCAGAAATCTTTTTTTTTTTTCACACCAACTTCTCTATCTAAAGACAGATAATGGTGATAAATGGTGATATCAAACCTATTTCTGCTTTCTATGATGCCCCAAGTCTTTGTTCATAAGCACATTTGTTCAGAAAATTTATTTTTTATTTTTGAAGGCATTATCTTCAAACAATAAAATTCTGTATAATGTTATCCATCAGAGGGAAAAACACACGTCTCAGACTTAAAGCCAACAGAGTCCTGACTCATTTTATATCAGACTTGCAGCAATAAAACATGAATTTGTTTATACTGCTTACAGATGTCTACGTGAGTGCAATAAAATGCTAGTGTACTGGTAAAAAGGGTTAAATACAGCCTTAGAATAAGAACACTGTGTGCAGTGTAAGAATTTACACCACAGCCCTGAAAAAGCAATATTTCATTCCAGTGATAATAAAATCCTCTTAGGACAGATACTTTTAGTTAAACACTAATATTTATTCCTGGATATATTGCCAACAAATAGCTTGAAACCATGATATACTAACCAAGACAAGATTAACCATTATCTAATCATTTGAGAAAAGTTTCAAATGTAACCCTAGCTATTACATGGGAAAGCAAATTCATCACTGATTGAATTAACACTATATTTCCCTGTTCTGTTTGTTTTCTACTTCCATGTCTGGGTTATAAAAGATTATGTCATTTACACACATGTATGTACAATACATGTGCTGTATGGCCCTTTAAGAAAGGCAAACACCGACACCAGATCCGAGCCTTGGAAGGTTTTCTGGAAGCATCAGTTAGTGCTGTGTGTTTGCCAGATAGCGTGCCTAGTCAACGTGAACCTAGGACTTCCTCTGGCAATGAGGGACAGACAGCACTTCATCAGATTCTCTGCAGTGCTCCAGAGGATCATGAGTGCAGACTTCTTGAAGCCAGGTACATTTTGCACTTTTAATTGGCTCATTTGAGTGAAGCAGCCAGTTTTAGTGTTTTGAGGCCCCTATGCATCCAAGCCATGACCCAGACCTGCATCAGGGGTGTGAATGAAGTATGTGTGTGGGGGCCCACTTTGAGTGTGTATACATATATATACACTATATTGCCAAAAGTATTCGCTCACCCATCCAAATAATCAGAATCAGGTGTTCCAATCACTTCCATGGCCACAGGTGTATAAAATCAAGCACCCAGGCATGCAGACTGTTTTTACAAACATTTGTGAAAGAATGGGTCGCTCTCAGGAGCTCAGTGAATTCCAGTGTGGAACTGTGATAGGATGCCACCTGTGCAACAAATCCAGTCGTGAAATTTCCTCGCTCCTAAATATTCCACAGTCAACTGTCAGCTGTATTATAAGAACGTGGAAGTGTTTGGGAACGACAGCAACTCAGCCACGAAGTGGTAGGCCACGTAAACTGACGGAGCGGGGTCAGCGGATGCTGAGGCACATAGTGCGAAGAGGTCGCCAACTTTCTGCAGAGTCAATCGCTATAGACCTCCAAACTTCATGTGGCCTTCAGATTAGCTCAAGAACAGTGCGCAGAGAGCTTCATGGAATGGGTTTCCATGGCCGAGCAGCTGCATCCAAGCCATACATCACCAAGTGCAATGCAAAGCGTTGGATGCAGTGGTGTAAAGCACGCCGCCACTGGACTCTAGAGCAGTGGAGACGCGTTCTCTGGAGTGACAAATCGCGCTTCTCCATCTGGCAATCTGATGGACGAGTCTGGGTTTGGCGGTTGCCAGGAGAACGGTACTTGTCTGACTGCATTGTGCCAAGTGTAAAGTTTGGTGGAGGGGGGATTATGGTGTGGGGTTGTTTTTCAGGAGCTGGGCTTGGCCCCTTAGTTCCAGTGAAAGGAACTCTGAATGCTTCAGCATACCAAGACATTTTGGACAATTCCATGCTCCCAACTTTGTGGGAACAGTTTGGAGCTGGCCCCTTCCTCTTCCAACATGACTGTGCACCAGTGACCAAAGCAAGGTCCATAAAGACATGGATGACAGAGTCAGGTGTGGAGGAACTTGACTGGCCTGCACAGAGTCCTGACCTCAACCCGATAGAACACCTTTGGGATGAATTAGAGCGGAGACTGAGAGCCAGGCCTTCTCGTCCAACATCAGTGTGTGACCTCACAAATGCACTTCTGGAAGAATGGTCAAAAATTCCCATAACCACACTCCTAAACCTTGTGGACAGCCTTCCCAGAAGAGTTGAAGCTGTTATAGCTGCAAAGGGTGGACCGACGTCATATTGAACCCTATGGATTAGGAATGGGATGTCACTTAAGTTCATATGCGAGTTAAGGCAGGTGAGCAAATACTTTTGGCAATATAGTGTGTATATATATATATAGATATATATATATATATATATATATATATATATATATATATATATATATATATATATATATATATATATATATATATATATATATATATATGGCATCTATTAAGAGTACTTATTAGATGCATTCTTTGAGTTTTTATAGCACAGATGCAGTGTTAATGTTATTTTATTTCCATGGATAATTCATTAGGAAATGTTTGTGATCGATTCAGCTGAGAAATAGGTGTTAACACAGTTTAAGTTAGTGAAGACATGCCATTCAGCAATAACCCCTTTATTATATCCACAATTGTTTATTATGTAGGTGCTTTGTGAATATTTGTTTACACATCTGACACACCAATTTCCTTTTATTATTTATTATTATTATTTGCTGTATCATCCATTAACTTGTTCCAAATAAATGATTTTAGGATAATTGTCCCTAATCCTGTCCCAGATAAGATAATAGTGTGTTATCAGAGAAGGATATTAAAAGACAGTCAGGAGACAAAGTATCTGAACCCCAGCACTACCCTAAAGAGCTTAGGCCAGGCAAACCTAAAAGGGAAAGGTGTAATACATAATGTGGCAACAAGGATGGGATCTACTCTCCTCTATGGTACCCTATAAGAAAACACACAGTATGGCAAAATTGATATTTGAGAAGAAACTCACTAATTATTTAATATTGAAACATGTCCTTCAGAAGTAACCCCCTCATTCTATCTCAACTTACCAGATGGTATAAAGAGGCAAGGATTGACAAGACTTGTGCAGTGCTGCTGACTGGAGTGTCAGCAAAAACAGAGGTGGCACACATTGAAGACATCACAAAAAGAGTGAAAATCTTCGGGACAGTATGTGTCCGTGATACCAAGCCTGGTCCAACCTAAAGTAGCATCATTGTACTGCATGAGCGCAGAGAGGCTCCACACACAACCCTGAGGAACTGCTGCCTGCTGAAGGTGGGAACATATGGAAGATGTTTTTGCTATTATACATATTGCTACTAGTGAGGACTCCCCACCTGCAGCCCCTGCTTGATTTGCGTACAAGCTTTCTCAGCTCCTTATGGCTCCATGACTGACTTACAAACATTGTTCCTTTTTAGTTCCAATTCCAGCTCCCCTAAGTCAATCATATCTGCTGTGATTGAGATCTTGATTGAGAAGTCAGCAAAACCCCAAATGACAATAGTGCTTACTGTCATTTATGCACATTTTTGGCACCATTCCAACTCCTGCTGGAGAAGAAACCGTGGAGAATTGAGTTGACCAAGCTATGCTGATGATACCTGAGTGTGAGTGCTCTAAGAAAGAAAAGTGAAGAATAATTGTAGAAGAAATAATTGTGAAGAAAGCTTAAAGGGACCTGCTCTGGAGATCATTAAAACTGTCCGCTTTTTAAGTCTAGTGCTCTGCAATATCTTAAACTCTAGAAAGCAATTTCTGATCGTCTGAACCTGGGGAAGCCTTTCTGACTTCTTTGCTCAGGATAAGCTTGTCCAGGATTTCCTGAGAAGAATGGAGAAATCACTGATCAAGTCATATAGTGAGGTGGTCTGTCCACATTACATGTTGAAAAGGTCAGAGGTTCTGTGGAATCTGATATGATACTGCTGTAGCTGATTTTAAGATCGAAAGGAGCGCCCACCAATGTCCCTGAGCCTTTTGAATGAAATATGTTAAGCTGATAAAAATGAAGCAGTCAGGCACAATATATCAGCCACCACAAAGCCTGTACACCTCGGGATGATGAAAAGTTAAATACAAGCTCCTGAGAATTCCACCAAGAGATTCATAAACTAGTCCGCTCTTTAAGGAAGACCAATGGGCAGAGAAATGATCCAACAAACAGTAGCCGTCACTAAGCTTCAACATGCTTCAACAGCCATACCTACATGTATAAGCGAAGTGGTCACTGCAAAGGTTGGTGCTAGCTGAGATTCAGTGAAAATATGCACATCAACCATTGAAATTATTGAGGTCCTTCTGTGGGTTTTGTGGGTTCTACCACAGTTTTTATAAAGAATTACTTCTCCATAGTGAGACCACTGACTGAGCTCATGAAGGTCTATCCACCTGCAAAAGGACAAGGCAAGTCAGAAGGCAAGAAATACTACAGAAAGACAGAATCATTCAGCTTTTGATGTGATCAAGCATGCACAGAGACTTTCCAAAACATCATATACTGCCTAACTCATGCACACGTACTTGCCTTTGCTGACCCAGCCAAGCCATAAGCCCTCCATGCTAGGTGCAGTCTTACACCTAGCAGTGCTATCAATAATGCTATCCTGTGCTCCAACTAGATTTTTTGGCATTAAAGTGGGTGGTGGACCAATTCCACGATTATCTGCATGGTGCGTAGTGACAACAGATAATAATCCTCCAAAATATATGCTGCCAAGTGTAAAACTGAACATGACCAGACATTGCTGGCTTGCTGACTTGTCCACAATTTCAGTCTGCAGTACAACCTGGGTAAACACAACATTGACGCAGACATGTTATCTAATTACCCCACTAGTGATAATGCTTCTACATAGGTGCGAGTATTATGATTGGAATTTGGGGGAAGAGAATAAAAGAGAGAGAAATGAAAAGTTTCATTAGAGCTGAAATGGGAAAGATAAACTGTGAGTTATAATGGTTTCATTTTCTATGTAAAAGTGTTTTATGCATGTTTAAGTAAAGTCACTATTAAGTGTTTAATTCACGCCATAAAATGATTTGAATAGACACTGTGGTTAAGGGTGATCATGTTTACCTCGCACCTGTAAGGTTAGTGGTTCAAGCCCCACCTCCTCCCTCTCTCTGTGTGTGAGACAGATTGTTCCCTGAAATGTGATGGCATCTCATCCAGGGTGTCCCCCCCCAATTTTCGGTGGCGCAGTGGCTTAGTGGTTAGCACATTTGCCTCATACCTCCAGCGTCCTAGCCTCATACCTAGCGTCCGAGTCTTGCTCCCGCTCACTGTGTGTGTGGAGTTTGCTTGGTGGGCTTCCTCCGTCAGTCCAAAGACATACTTCTAGGCTGATTGGAGTCTCTAAATTGCCTGTAGTGTGTGTGCTCTGCGATGGGTTGGCACTCCGTCCAGGGTGTATCCTGCCTTGATGCCCGATGATGCCTGAGATAGGTACAGGCTCCCTGTGACCTAATGAGAGATCGGATAAGCGGTACAGACAATGAAATGAAAAAATAATGATTAGAAACGGTTGGTGGTGAAATTGAACATTTTATTGGGATATAAATTAAGTGGTTTTGTTGTGGCATTCAATGCAAACATCGCTGTTAGGTCCTAGCTCTGGAAACGCATGAAGGTTTTCTGGAAGCATCGGTGAGAGCTGTGAGACTAGCAGGTACCATGAACCTAGAGGTTCCTCTGGCAATGAGGGACAGATGGCACTTCATCAGATGATCACTCTGCAGTGCTTCCATGGGTTGTGAGTGCAGATTTATGGAACTCAGGTACATTTTGCACTTTCAATAGATTTTTTGAGTTAGTGTTTTTACATTTACATTTACATTTACATTTCTGGCATTTGGAAGACGCTCTTATCCAGAGTGACATACAAAAGTGCTTTTTTTTAACATATAACAATACATAAACATGGAAAGATAAAAGCTAGTTTAAGTGCTTCAGGAAAAGGTAGGTCTTAAGACATCGTTTGAAGATAGTCAGAGACTCTGCTGTACGGACATCTAGGGGAAGTTCATTCCACCACCTCGGTGCCAGAACAGAGAAGTGTCTAGATGAATACCTACCTTTTGCCCTGAGAGATGGTGGGACTAGTCAGGCAGTGCTAGTGGATCAGAGGGAGTGAGGTGCAGTGTGAGGAGTAATAAGATCTTTGAGGTAAGATGGTGCTGGTCCATTCTTGGCTTTGTAGGCAAGCATCAGTGCTTTGAATCTGATGCGTGCAGCTACCAGAAGCCAGTGGAGGGAACGCAGCAGTGGGGTGGTGTGGGAGAACTTAGGCAGATTGAAAACAAGCCGGACAGCTGCATTTTGAATCATTTGCAGTGGATGAATTGCATTCAGAGGTAGACCTGCCAGTAAAGAGTTGCAGTAGTCCAGTCTCGAAATAACCAGAGACTGAACAAGCACTTGAGTAGCCTGGTCGAATCCTTCTAATGTTGTACACAAGAAACCGACATGAGTGTGTCATATTGGCAACATTGAAGGAAAAGGGCAGTTGATTGTCTATGGTTACCCAAAGGTTGTGAGCAGTGGCTGAAGGGGAGATCATTGAGTTGTTCAGAGATAATCCAAGATCCTGGGCTGGGGATGAATCACCTGGGATGACCAGCAGTTCAGTTTTTCTGGGATTATGCTTCAGCTGATGAGCTGTCATCCAAGATGAAATGTCCGCCAGACATGCTGAGATCTGGGCAGAAGCTGTGATATCTGAGGGAGGGAAGGAGAAGAGTTGGGTGTCATCAGCATAGCAGTGGTATGAAAAGCCATGTGAGGATATAACTTTGCCAAGAGTGTGGGTGTAGAGGGTGGACAAGAGAGTCTTGTGGTTAACTGCTGCCGAAAGATCGAGGAGGATGAGGACCGATGACAGCTTGGCTGATCTAGCAGCATGTAGTTTCTCAGTGACAGCCAGAAGGGCAGTCTCTGTGGAATGTGCTCCTTTGAAGCCAGACTGGTTGGGATCATGGATGTTATTCTGCAAGAGATAGTCAGACAACTGATTATAAACAATTAATTCGAGAATTTTTGAAAGAAAGGAGAGAAGTGATACCGGTCTGTAATTATTGATGTCAGAGGGATCCAAAGCAGGTTTCTTCAGTATAGGGATAACCCTTGCTTGCTTAAAGGCAGTTGGTACCTGTCCTGTCCTATCCTGTTATGGATCCATTGATGACTGTGGTGATGAAGGGCAGGAGGTCAGGTGAGATGGTCTGGAGCATAGTGGAAGAGATTGGATCCAGTGGGCAGGTGGTGGGATTACAGGAATGAATGATCTGCTAAACCTCTTCTGCTGCTATGGTTGAGAGATGCTTCAGTGAAGGAGTAGCTGAGTCCTGGCTGTGAAATGTAGATGAAGTTGGGGCGGACATGAAGGTCTGGCAGATCTTCTCAATCTTCTCTGTGCAAAAAGTGGCAAAATCTTCAGCGGTCAGGGAGGATGGAGCAGGTGGAGATGGAGGGTTGAGTAGTGCAGAGAAGATGTTGTGGAGCTTTCGGGGATCTTGTGCAGAAGCTTCAAGCTTTTCCTTGTAGAAGGAAGTCTTGGCAGAAGTCACATCCGAAGAGAATCTGGACAGAAGCATACGATAAGAGGCGAGATCTGCATCCAGTTGAGATTTCTTCCATTTCCTCTCTGCTGCTCGTAGTTCTTTCCGATTGCTGTGAAGCATATCTGACAGCCAAGGAGCAGGGCAAGAAGTCTTCCTGCGTTTAGTGGATAAAGGGCAGAGAAGGTCCATGGTTGATGAGAGAGAGGAGAGAATAGTGTCTGTAGCTGAGTCTAGGGGTAGGGAGGAAAAGGAGTCATAGTCAGGAAGAGATGAAAGAGTGCAGGAAGCTACAGAGGAAGGAGAGATAGAGTGAAGGTTCCAGCGGATGAGAGAGGGATGCTGGGAGTTACGTTTGGGTAGGACAGGGAGAATGATAGAGAAGGATACCAAGTGATGATCTGAGATGTGAAGTGGGGTAGCAGTGGTGTAGTGTCTGTAACTGGGGAAGGGTAGGTGAATACCAAGTCCAGGACGTTTCCTCCCTTGTTTGTTGGAGGGCAGCTGTTGAATGACAAGGAGAACGAATTCAGGAGAGTCAGAAGGCCAGAAGACTGAAGCTTGTTGGATGGGAGGCCATTTTGCACCCAACCCATGACCCAGGCCTGCATCAGGGGTGTGAATGAAGTATGTGTGTGTGGGGGGGGGCACTTTTAGTGTATTATGATTTATTTCAATATATTTTGCATCAAAATTTGCTTATTGTATATCTGTATGGATATTCTGTAGGTGCTTTGTGAGTCTTTACACATCTGACACAAATGTCCCTTTATTATTTATTATTATTTGCTGTATCATCCATTTACTTGTTCCAAATAAATCCCTTTGGGATTATTGTTCCTAATTCTGTCCCAGGTTCCTTCGAGAAAGATAATAGTGTGATATCAGAGAAGTATATTTAAAAATATAGTCAGGAGACCCAAAGTAGCTGAAGCCCAGTGCTCCATCCTAAAGTACCTAAAGTAAGAAGTGCGACAGTCAGATCAGCAGATTTAATCCTGACATTTTATCTATAGATGTTTGTCCATCTTTAGTTTGTTTATATGGTTATAGGCCGTAAAATAAATGATATGCCAGCTCAGCTATCACAAACCACATGTTTATGACCCACAGACTAAACTGTCTATTATTTATTACTGATCTGTAAAGACCGGTGATGCACTTAGCTGACTGTTTCATCAGCCATTTATCTATGAAAGCAGCACACTGATGTCTCATCAACATTTTCCTCTCCCTCTGTGTGAGACAAGACTCACAGAAGATCACAGATGCAAGCATTAGGTCAATCATGAAAAGTGAATCCATATGTACACCATCAGAGGGAATAGATATTATAGTGAAGGATTGTGTATTACTGAAAGAGAGCAGGACAGACAGGCAGACTGTCAGATAGAGAGACAGATAGACAAACAGACAGACAGATAGACAGACCGACAAACTAGTTTCTGGCGACTGCCAAAATAAAGAGAGGATGCAGGTTGATTCTGATAAAAAGATAATCTTTCATTCATGCTTAGCAGTGTGTGTGTGCTAGTTTCTTTATGTGTCAGGATAACTAAGTACAGGCATATCATTGTTATACTAGAACCCTGACCTTCCCTAGCCTGTTCTTATCAACATACAGAGTTAAAGATACAGTAAACCTCCACACACACACACTCACACACACACACACACGTGCAAGCAACTGCGATATGGCCCCACCAGTGTCTTTGATTAAGATATGTCATCACTCATCCCTCCCTTTCTGAATGCCTGTCTAGCCTTGTCTGGTTTGAATGGCTGAATGGAGATTCTTAAAAGCACAATAAGCCACATTCATCCACATCCACAAAGGCTGGTTATGTCCATACTGACAAACATCAACGCTGATCCAGACACCATCTCCTTCCCTGCTCCCTACGGCGCCTGCAGAGAGAGGTCATCTCCCTCGATTGCACCATCTCTTGGTCTTTACCAGGTCAGGAGTTCAATTACAAACCTCAAGTTTCCAGTGTCCTAAGTCTAACCCAATCCGCCCACTCCCACTCCTTCTGTCTAACTAGCTGAGTGGCCTGATTCACAAAATTGGCCTGAAAATATAGTGGAAAATGAAGCTTATAGGTGTAGAGAAGCTTATGTGTTCTCCACTTGGTTTAATCTAAAATCCAGATATTTCGTAGCAATATGTTGATGTTAACCCAATGACTTTATGGTGTCCTAATATCCTTTCTATTAGATTGTGATTTCTTCTGTGTATTGTTCCTACAAATAACGCAACTGTATATTTTTTACATAATTTTTTGCACATTCCGCTATCAATATTCAATATTAATATTCACATTCCAGTATCAATTGTATTTCTTATTCATTACTTATTTGTTTATTTAGTTATTTAGATGCACAGACTAAGGATGTGTAGGCCAGGTTTTCATTTTCACTGCAAGTCGTGTACTGTGTATAGAAAAGTTGTGTACTGTGCACGTGACAAATAAAATCTTGTGTCTTAAATCTTGGGTTGAAAAATCTGTCAGATATCACTGTTTAATACCTCAGTGTTAAGAAATCATAAACGTATTTCACCAGTTTGTAATCATGTCCTGGTTGTTCATTCGTTTATTATACAGCTGTGGTGCTTTCTAAAGTTAAATGCTCATAACTTCCTAAAGGGCTTCCTGAGTTTCTCCTCACATACAGAAACACTCTGCTGTAGTGTTAGATCCTTTTTGGGCTCAAGCACAAAGACCTTTGGTTTTATGGCTCCAAATTCTTTTTCATATACTCTGGTGTAACCACATGCAGTGTATAGAGAATTAGACGTTGTCCAGAGAGCAGAGGTTTATGGGTGGTGCTCCCTAGACCTTTGACAAATAGACCTTAATGATCGAAGACTCCACCTAACACAGATACACACCAAACTCTCAGAGACTAGTGCTAAAGAGTATCATTTAGTATCATAGCAGTCCACATTGAGGGCTTAGTGTAAATATCTTAAATGTTATTTAACTTCTCCACCCAGATTAGAGTGTTTACTGAAACCACGGTGCTACCAAAACATACATCTCTCTCTCTCTCTCTCTCTCTCTCTCTCTCTCTCTAGCTGAATGCCTCTCTGCAGGGGAGTATATACCAGATAACCCTTGATCCTCATTCTAGGTGCAACTTCATCTACAAATATGCTTGTGCTTTCAGTCCAGTTCCCAGATCAACCACGGAGCAAGAAAGCTTGCTCTTCCCTCATTTTTTTTCACTGGCCGTTTTTTTATAACAAGATGTTTTTGATTTTCTTAGGAAAGGCTTTTCACTTTCTTTGCTTGAGAGTTAGTTACTCCTCTTTACCCCGAATCATTAGCTATGTGGCTCTGAAAAGATCATGAGTCATAAAATGGTAATCCAATGCAGATGTTGGATCAATTAAATATGATACTGACATTTTGGCATTACAGAGCTTTGGGTTCAGCTGGAAAAAATAGCTTCACCCTGCGATTGCCTTTAAAGTTCATTTGTTTTTAGTGGGTATCTGTGATAAGATACTTGGATCTTTAATGTTTTTGGTGGATTAGGTTCTTTCCCGTTGCTATGCTCTGGGGAGCCATGTTGGTGCAAATTGGCTCCATTGTATTAAAGATATTTGGGAAATGCCCAGGGCAAGGTCTTAGACATTCCACTCAAGCTTTTTCAGTTTCTACGTCCTTCATTTTCTCTTCAATCTGACCTAACTGACCTCAGAGCCAGGGTGATTACCATAGCATGAGGGAAGAAGGGAGGAAGGGAGTATAAAGAAAAGGGATAAAATGTAGACAAATTACATGAATGCAGAAGAAATGTAGAAAATCCTGATGGAATGTGAGGGAAAGTAATTGAGGAGAGAGTGCTCAACTGAAGCATAGTGAAGAGAACAGAATTACTTAATTGAATTAAAATGTAATAAAGTGTTTCTTAAGGAATGAAAATGACCTTATTAAAGGGAAATACTGAGGAAGAGGACTAAAATCCTAAAAACAAAGAATTGTAATTAGGATTAAACCAATTTTAATAAACCAGAATATGAAAATGAAAAGTGCTACATCATAGGGCAATCTCTAGAAACCTGCTGTGCGAAGTAACACCCAACTTTTCCAGTGCTGCTAAAGTAAACAAAAATGTTTGGTAACAGAATTGATATGAGCCTTGAAGAAGGTCAGAATCAAGGATGACGCCCAGAAAGGTCAAGTACTTCAGATGTAAGGTGCCAAATAATCATTTGTTTTTTTTTCTTTATTTGCAGTAGAAGGAATTTGTCAGCACTAATATGTTAAGAAAGTGAAGTTTACCCAATTTATAGATCTAGATAGATAAACAATTTAAAAATTCTATCAAGAACATATAAAGTTATAGCATGTAGTCTAAATGCAAAGTGCCAACTGTGCAGCTTCGGAGATTAACTCCAGGTTTCAACATAAAAATATTGGTACAGGAAAAAGAGGGAAGTACAAGATATATGGTTTGTTGGTTACTGATGTTACTTACGTTAGTTCCATGCATCACCAGTAAGTTCCAACATTCTTCCTGTTGCTGTTGACCATCTGTATGGTAAGTTGTATGGTTATTGGTACCAGCTTGTGATTTTCACCAGTAGGACCTGGTGCATGTGACATCACAGTACAAAGACAAGCACACATTGCATATTTGCACTCTGGGAAAGGAAATGGTTAACCCAGTAGGTTTGTTCCCATGCTCCATTGACCTCATAATAAATTGGTTGGTGAACATAAATTAGTAGGTAACACAAAATTTGGTCTGGGTGGGTGTGTGACTTTTTTTTTTTTTTGCCACAGTCGAGCACTAAATGTGGTGCCATCATTGATGACACCGCTACTTTTATAATCTAAAACCATTAAAACCATTCCAGCTGTCTCTGAAGTGGAAAACCAACAGTAGACCAGCACTATTGTACTGCCTGCACAAAGGAGTAGCTCATAAACATACACTCACTCAGTATAAGCTCCTCCAGCTGTGCCTTTGTTCTTGAACTCCCCCATTTTCCCAGGTATTATGGAAATGCCTGTACTGACAGTACAGTTTATATTATTATTATTACTCACATACAGAATGAAAATGTATTTCTTTATCGCTGTATATTACCACTGGCTATAATAAAATGGCATGAATTTAATCTGGATAAATTATGGATCAACTGAATACTAATTTAGATCACAGTAATGGACTGGACCATTAAGAGTGCTTCTGATATAAAATGCAGCATCTCAGTATTTATATATGTCAAATATTAATCATTATGTCTCTATAGAAGCGTATGGTCATATGGTTTTCAAGTATATTTGTGCTGTTTGTGTATTGCACCAGTGAGGAACTGGAGCTCTGGAGCATGTGGTTGGATATGGTCAGTGTTGATTACAGGAGTCTATGGCCTGTAATGAATATCCCAGCAGTGCTAATTTAGGGAGAAGTGGACCAGTTTGTTTTACTTCACTACCAGAGTAATGAAACACATTTGTATCTGTTTCCAATGTCGCTCACCAGTTCAGGAAATTCAACGAAAAATTAACCCACAAGCAAAGTAACGTTTGTTTGGTTCGCGGTTTTTGTTTCTATATGATGTGGTTGAGGTGTTTATTTGCCGATTATTACCAAACCTGGCCTGAGTGTTTAGCAATATAAATGTTAGTGGGCTAAAACTGCAGCACTTAACATATGAGATTTATATTACACGATCTGTGATTTATGGGATTTTAAGGAGAGTTTATACAAAGTTTAGCTGCAAGGGAGAATTTTTAAAGATGTCAAAGATTATAATAAAGCAAGGAAATGTAACACCTGATGTGCCTCAGGTTTAAATTGCCTTTTGTATTATGAACATATACACTTCCAATCACCATTACCGCAGTGGTGTTTTGCATCTTTCCATGTCAAAGGCACTGGCACTTGTAATGAACCCGAGAGCGACAAAGTCCAGCTGTTGAGAAAGAAATGAAAAAGACTGACTATAGAACAGCTTGGGAAACCACAGAGTTTTTCTCTTTAAGATCTCTCAGGCAGGGCAGTGTTTTAGAAAAACCCCATATGCGGCGTCTTAAGGTCTTAAATGTTCAGGTTTTTTTGTTCTTAATGATTTATACAAATGCTTTTCCAAATGGAATTTCACATGCCTTTCGAGGTTAGACAGATAACGTCAACTGGCATGTTAAAGTCTTAGAGAAGTCGTAAGAGTTGCCGTTTGAATTTATTACTTTTAACATTTTCCTAAGATGCATCACCACCTTTCCTACCCGTGGACCTGCACCACAACGTCCACCCACTCAGCTTCACATTCCTGTTGTGGTCTAAGGGGCTTCAGTTTACCCCCAGCAGGATCCAGGGTGTCTGCCACTGATGACTGCCTAAGCAGTGACTCTGTCTCAGAAGGAGAGAGCGACTCATCACCCCCAGCAGTATGGAGGTAATCACACTGACAGTAAGATGTAGGAATTTATGATGGAAAACAGCACACCTCAGTGTTCAAATGGAGCCCATGGAAAATCACAGGGGGAGAAGGGAGACTGTGATTAATGATTAGATTTATATTTTTTCGCTAAGTGTGTGGGTGAAAATGTTTAATTTGCATTTCCCTCTCCCAAAAATCTATTCATCTCTGTCTCTGGAAAATCATGACTGGTGATGAGAAGTAAAAGAGATGAGTAAGACAGGCTGAGTGCCTGCAAACCATTTTTACTATGTTGATAAATTCTCACTCTATTTTACAATAAGAAATATGCCATGACCCTCAACATACAACACATAGGAAATTAATCCTGATTCATCCTGCATATATCCAAGATAGGAATACCATCCTGGTCATTCTGCCTAGAATCCTGAATATACTATTATTTAAACATAATCTATATCTTATTATAGTATTTTTTTTTGTTCACAGTAGCCTAATGGTTCATTTCTAAATTACTGACAATTCGCATTATATGTTTTTGTGCATTCAGAAAGTTAGAAGAAACTATTTGGCATGAAATTGGTAAATATACAGAGCTACTGGCAATGAACTTAGACCTTTGGCTAGCTACTGTGCAGCTAATAAACCATGTGCTACATGCCACCCATGCTAAAACCAAGAAATACTGTATATTATTCATCCATCCATCAATTTTCTGTACTAAACAGGGTTCCAGGACTCCAGGGTATCTGGAGTCTATCCCAGGAGACTGGAGACACAAGGCAGGGGACACCCTAGAAGGGGGGCTTAGCAATCACAGGCCACAATCACTCACACACACACACACACACACATTGACACACTGTGGATGATTTAGAGATACCAGTCAGCCACCAAAGCATGTGTTTGGACTGATGGAGGAAACCGGAGTGGAAGAAAGCCCTGGGAACATGCAAAGTCTACACTTGCACAGGGTGGAGGCGTGAATTATACCCCCAACCCCAGAGGTGCAAGGCAAATGTATTAACCATTAAGCCACTGTGTCCCTCTGAAATATACAATATAATACATAATCATAAGAATAATAAAGCAGTACAAAGCATAGGACTAATAATGTAAACAGGTTGGTTGGGATAATTTCATAAATTCTCAGTTTAGTTTGATAGTTAAACCTACTGTGCATTCTCTAGTGTTCCAGCACAAGTTTGTATAATTGTATAATGTAGCTGGAGTGTAACAGTGTGGATGTCTGTACAACTTACCAGCCCAGTCTGATAGACAGTACAATCCTTTTATAATAGATTTTCTTGCAGCTGAGATCCTTATAGAGCTTTTAAATTTGCAGTAATTCACAACTAATCTATCGTATAATGTATTGATCCATCTATTAGTCTCCTGGACATTTCTGCGGCACTGAATTCCTAGCGATATGACACAAGGTACAAGAGGTTTTGCTTCATAGGGACAATTTTTTTGCTAAAATACTGTTGATCGTGAAGCACAATGAATGTGGTCTTAATTTCTAACATTAATGTAAACACATTGGTAGCACTTTTTGTTTGTCCTGAAATAATCTGTTGAGTGTGTGTGTGTGTGTGTGTGTGTGCTCATAGCACTCTAGAAGCCTATATTGCAGCTCAGTATGTTTTATAACACCACACCACAGGTCAGGGTTCAAAGGTTAATTGAAAACTACACTAAAATATTTGTCCACATCGACCTGCTTTTCTCATCTCCATTTAGAGAGGCACTAGGGAAGAGAAAGAAAGAGGGAAAAAAAAGAGCAAAAGGGAATTGACCCTGCTTGCTAATGCCTGGAATACCAGACAATAGCTTCCATCCTTGTAACTCTTCAGAGTTTTCTCTCTTTCTCTGACTACTATACCAGGTTAATTCTAATATCAGGGGAATTTTGATTTTGCCAGCCCCCCAACATCCTCTCTCTCTCTCTCTCTCTCTCTTTCTTTCTCTCTTTCATCTATTTAAAGGAACAATCAGAGTATCTGTCTAAGCTGCCCAGATCAGACTGCTTCTGTTTTCACACTGCATGAGGAATTCCCAAATCTTCCGACTGCCAAGAAGGGGGATCGGTTGGAGAAGGAGGAGGGTATCTGTTAGGGGCAATGAGTGTAATTGCAATTGGTTTGGAAGAAAAATGTGAGACCTTGACCCTGTCTACCTCCAGAAAGTGCGGATACTATGAGGCGTGTGTGTGTGTGTGTGTGTGTGTGTGTGTGTGTGTATGAGCGAGTGCGTGGGACCCAGCTGTCTAAGGCTCCATTAGTATCTAATGCCACTGGGCTTTTAGCACTGCTCAAAGAAATAAGCCCATCTGATACCAGCATCTTCATTACAATTCTCTCTCTCTCTCTCTCTCTCTCTCTCTCTCTCTCTCTGCAGTCATTATTCATGTGTACGTTTATTAGACTCTAGCTCAGACATGTGCACATTTCTGCTCTTTTATACTAACTTAATAAATACCGAGATATTTTATCCATAACATTTTTGGTTTTGGAGTCAGTTGTTGTAAATCAGCATCAGCTTGACGTGCTAAAAACCGTCAGTGTCACATGTCATAAATCTGCACTTCTTCATGTTTGAGAGTGTACAATAAAAGAAATAAATACTGTGACGTCACTGTCACAATGCTAAGTATATCTCAGCCAAATGATCATTTAAAAAAGAATAATGGAAATGAAAAAATACTGAAATACCAAACAAAATGTTTGGAGCATGATTAGGATGTTGCTGATGCTGATCAATTCAATTCAGTGCAATTTCTGTTTGTAAAATGATTTTAACAATGGACAATGTTGCAAAGCAGATTCACAGGAATATATAAATTCAGAATAAAATTTACAAAGCTTTCTATTTATCACTAATGATTAAGCCAGAGGCTATGCTGATGAGGGAAAAAAAACCATAAGCCGATATGAGAAAGAAACTGTGAGAGGATCCAGACTCAAAAGAGAACCTCATCATCATCATCTGGGTGACTCTAGCTCACATAAAGTCTGTGCTTTAGCTGTAAATGTGTTCACCTCCAGTGTAAGGAAAGTAATAGATGACTAGGTTAAACACGTAATGGCATATCGTAATCATGCCATGCCTGCAAGTGCCGTGAGAGTGTATAGGAGGTTTTTTTTAAGAGCAGGTGAGTGTCTAACTCTCATAGCAAAAGGACAGAAGTGTTTCCAAAGCAACAGGTGGCCGAGAAGATTACAAAGCTTCATTGAAAATGAAGACTGGTGTGAAGGGGTAAGAACAGAGGAGAAACTCAGCTATTAAGGTCTAAACTGCACTTTTGGCTTCAAACGCATATGGCTGGTTCATGTGTGCTGTCACATCAAAGCGAAGAACGCGAGCATGGTGCAGGTCTAAACACCAAACACCCACTCGAGAGCTAAATGATACAAAATGATGGCAGAAAAAAAGAGAGAAAATAGTGCGATCTGAGCGATGTGGTTTCCTGCGTGTGTTCCTCACGCTTCTTGAGTCTTGGGCTTTGCAAAAATCCTGCAAACATTGTGTTTGTGGGTCTTAAATACACACGAGCTTTAATGTTAGTAATGCAGCTGAGCAGTTCACAATCACATGCAAATTTCTATGTAAATGAGCGTGATGTAAATGACGGTTTAGGGATTTCAGACTTTTTGTCTGTGTTGTTTCTTTTACCAAATTGCAATGAACAAACTGCATGAGTCGCATGTAGAGAGACAATCATATAAGATTAGTTATACAGAATTGAAGATGAGCACAGTACATGTAAATTAGGGACTGAGACCGTCATGGAAGACTAGATATTTTGCTTTGTCTTGTTCACGTTATGCAAAAACTCAAGCTACACACATTCATTTTTAATTCTTTTTTTCCCCCCACATACACACTCTCTCTCTCTCTCTCTCTCTCTCTCTCTCATACACACACACACACACACACACACCACACAGCACACCACACACATACACACACAGTGAGAGATGAAAGGCGTGTGTGCCCTTGCAGCTGGCCTCTGGTGCCGTCTCCCATTTCACGTTGCCAGATGCTGCTGTCATGCATAGCCTTAAGTTAAATTGATTTTCTCATAACTGCTTGGGCTTCAGCCTGCAAAGAAACATGGGCAGTGCTTTTACTCCCTTCATTATCTCACTTTCTATCTATCAACCATCCACTAAAATCTCAAATAGCATTGAGCGAATAACACTGGTTATGTTACTGGGAAATATCTAACACACTGCCTGTTTTCTTTCACTGGAAACATTAACGGTATACTAATGAACAGTCTGATTCCATGTAAATATTACAGACTGAAAAATATCTAGGAACATAAATATTACACATTGTGCATATTGCACTAAGCAGACGTGTTGATTTTGTAGTGTAAGGTGGTCAGGTCTGATGGTTCATTTATTAATAATCAGTATCACTGGTATTAGATCTAGCTTATTAATATTCAATTCAATTCAGTTCAATTCAATTCAATTCAATTCAATTCAATTCAATTCAATTCAATTCAATTCAATTCAATTCAATTCAATTCAATTCAAAGAACTTTATTAATCCAATGGGGAAATTGCTTTGCCATGTTACAGTTGCTATAATAAAAGAGAAAGAAAGAAAGAAAGAAAGAAAGAAAGAAAGAAAGAAAGAAAGAAAGAAAGAAAGAAAGAAAGAAATACTATATACAAGGAGAAATTGAAAAGAAAAAAAAACACAAGCTCCTGCTCCCGCTCACTGTGTGTTTGCATGTTCTCCCCGTGCTTGGGGGGTTTCCTCCGGGTGCTCTGGTTTCCTCCCACAGTCCAAAGACATGCTTCTAGGCTGATTGGAGTCTCTAAATTGCCCGGAGAGTGTGAGTGAATGAGTGTGTGTGTGTGCCCTGCGATGGGTTGGCACTCCATCCAGGGTGTATCCTGCCTTGATGCCCAATGACACCTGAGATAGGCACAGGCTCCCTGTGACCTGATGGCAGATCGGATAAGCGATACAGACAATGAAATAAAAAAGAAAAAATGAAAATATTTTATCAGGGTAAAAAAGTACACAGGTCAGGGTGATTGGGACATAAAGGAAACATGCAGAGACAGTTCAAGCACAGATTCAGCATAACCATGAGCGATGAGCACTGTTTAATATAAATTCTAAGTAAATAAGTACATAAAACTGAATAATCTGTAAGAAGGAAAAGGAAATGTGTTATTTGTTGCTACTAAAGGTGAAATGGACAGTCAGTGTGTTATCACACACAGAGCATCATATAATTAACAATTAAGTTTAAAAGTATAATTTAAAACAAATATTTAAAAATATATATATTTTTTACTATTTTAAATGTATAAAGTAAAAACTATTTAAATGTCAGACTCTACAAGAATATGACACCTTAGCAAGAGAAAATATCTTGAACAGTCTGATTTATCTACTATTTTCTGTTATTTGGTTATAATAAAACAAATTCAGAATAATTAAGCCAATTTCTAGACATATTTTACTGTTTTTAACCTTTATTTATCTTGTTTCTCTCTAGAAATAAATGCTTAAAATGAAAACAATTTCACCCATGAAATTTGTAAATCTAAAAATAAATACATACATAAACAACAACAAAACAACAACAATAATCATATTATTATTATTATTATTATTATTATTATTATTATCAACATCATCATCTTCATCATTGTTATTATTATTATTATTATTATTAAAATAAAAAATAATTAAGCTTATAAGTAATAAAATGTGTCTCAAAATAGGTTTTTCTTCTTCTAACAGGAAATACTAGATCATTTTAACTATATTGTAGATATTTTATGGTCATTCTTGCAGTGCAAATGTATTCCCATAATAAGCATACCTTTGCTTTAAGAGATTATACCCAGAAAATATTTTCTACCCCCCAAACTACCAACATCAGTCAGTGTAAATCTAATGGCATGTTATTAGTAAAATGCTGAGCTACAAGTGGCATGAAGAAATGCTCAGATCATCATGTTTTCAGTCAGGTGGTCAAGCTTTGATCTCTGAATTTATGTACCAGCTGAGGCAGCATGTATACACCCACACTCTCATACACACATGCATCAAACATCTACACTCAGCCCATCCCACACTCCACGCTGTGTTGTGGTTCTGGCAAAGGGAATAGAGAGAGAGAGAGAGAGAGAGGGAGAGAGAGAGAGAGAGAGCAATGATGATGATAAATTGCTGTAAGAAGAGTAGTACAGCTGTGGGGATTTCTCCTTTACAAGACCCTCACCTTTGACCTTTATCTCTTTTTTTTCCCATGAACTCAATGTTAGTCAGACTGTTACCTTTCTTTATTTCTTCATTTCAGAACTTTGTATGAATGTGTATTTTAATGATTCACTGTACACACATATGGAGTCATAAACACGGACAGCTTGACACACTGCACACTTACATAAACATCTAGACATCTTTGTCTTATTAACTCTCTCTGCCTCCCCCAGCAATGTCTCTCTTTACCTTATTCTTTCATTTTCTAAGTCATTTATTTTGTGTGTGTGTGTGTGTGTGTGAGAGAGAGAGAGAGAGAGAGAGAGAGAGAGAGTGTGTGTGTGTGTGTGTGTGTGTGTGTGTGAGAGAGAGAGAGAGAGAGAGAGTGTGTGTGTATGTGTGTGTGTGTGTGTGTGTGTGTGTGTGCATCCTCTGCATAATTCTTCTACTTCTATCATGATTCCTCTTGATGTTGTTTGTTTTACCAATGTAACTAGCAGCCTGTTTAGAAACATTTGACCTACCCCCCCCCCTCCCCCATCCTCCGGTCTGTGGCATGTGAGTGGAATCGTGGCACAGAATGTGAGAACAGAGCCTGGATCTTAACACAGGATCAGCCAGTGACAAATGAAGACCCACATAATGTTCTTTCATGAAATGTGGCAACCATTCCTATGGCAGAGTGCCTCATCAGCCAGGGACAACCTGGGAAGAAATATCATTCTCTTTCTCTCTCTCTCTGTCTCTCTCTCTCTCTGACTCAATCCCTCTCTGTCTCTCACACACGCACATGTTTTGCCCAATGCTTATGTACCATTTTTGAAGATCAGAGCCTGTCATTAAGAGGTATTAAGTTGTCCTGTAGGTGAAGGTTCTCTGTATGAAAGGGTTTGTGTTTTTTTTTTTATTGTTATGCTCTGCTCCTGACAACCAGGGGTATCACTTTTCTGATAACTCAGCACACAAGAGAAGAGACACAGACATGTGTCATTAGAGTGAATTTCCTGGCCTGACCCCATAAAGATAAGTGATCGCTCTAAAATCACTGCCTGCCTATCTCACATAGACACACACTCGCACACAGATACACAGGCCTGCATTGTGTCTACTTATCTCTCTATCTTGGGCTGGTAGAGGGGAGTGTTTGAGTGAACAAGAGAGAGAGAGCGAAATAGACTTGTAGAGTGTGTGGAGTTGGGAGGGGGGCTGGACTGATGTTTAACTGCTGGTGCCCTGCAGCCTTTAACCTGTAATTTAGCCCCACCTCACACACTCCTGTACAGCCAAACATGAAGGAAGAGAATGAGCAGAGAAATGAGGGAGAGAGAAGAGGAATGTTTTTTTAAGCTCAGTAAGGTAAATACAGTCTCCTGGAGGTCTTTTGTGATAGAAGACATACACAAGCAACACAATACATGTACTTACACATGCACTTAGACATAAGGATGGCCAGTATACTCATGCAGGTATTTGAAATATACTATTACCTTGGGTTGTGACCTCATGATTGATTTTAGAAGAAGAAGAAGAAGAAGAAGAAGAAGAAGAAGAAGAAGAAGAAGAAGAAAAAAATGCATATGTAGTAAAGTAAAGAGGTGATAGACTACTAAATGCTAAAAGAAAATCTACTTTGAATGATAAACATTACCAGTACCAGTGATCCAGAACTATATTAAAATATCTCTTTGTTGTCTGTGATAAACCACCTGAAAATTCTGTTCTGAGCAGAATAAACTATAATTTGATTAAAAATTCTTTGTGCTATCCATGTTTCCTCTCCTTTGGATCATACCTTTCCAAAAGGACACAATTTGTTTCTTTAAGAGAACATATCCACTTCCTGTATCAGTCAAGGTGTGCCCCAAGTCTCAGTTCTCAGCCCCCTTTATTTTATTATAAACTGAATATCATGTCTTGTTGTTTACTATCTGCTCCCTTGATTAGTGGACAGTTAAGTACCTGGACCTGTTCTGAAAAACTGAGGGCTTTCTTATGTTTGTTTAGTGAACTTTTAAAAGTAGTTCTGATAAAGCGCTGTTGATCATGTCTCCACCCTAAATTAGTATTTAGTTGAATATAAACAGCATTCATTTAGGATAAATTCTGTTGTATTTTATTTTTTTAAAGAAATGATGTATGTCTATTTATAGCCGCACACGTTCATGTATTTAGACTTCCTCAGATATTCAGCATCCGCAGCGATCTACCTCTCTCTTGTGGTATGAGCTCAGTGTTAATGTCAGTGTCAGATAAACCGAGTCTCTATCTTCTCCGTCAGCATGTCTATCTGATTCCCTGATGCCATTAACACAAACAGCTATAGTGTCACACTGCCACCCAGAACATCAAGGCCTGATCTTGTCTTGCATAGTTTTGTCATAATGGAAGTCCTGTGCGTGGAGTTTACTGTACACCTACGCACTCGATCCAGTATCTCTTTATGTTTTTCTTGTGGACATAACTGTTGGAGCTGATAACCAGAAAAAAGCCAAAACAAAACAAACAACCTGCCCACTGTCACATGAGGACAGATGCTGGTAGATTTATTGAAACTGCCCACGTGTGTACAAACTGTCCCGGAGTACATCATGGACTCTGTAGTGTTGTTTGTGTTGAAAACGTTACTGTTCCTCTGTCCTTCAAACCAGGCAGTTCTGTTTCAGCTGAGAGGTTTTTTATGGACAACAAACAGTACAGACCCTCCCAAAACCCCATAAAGTTCTACAACAAAGGCCACTCTGTGTGTGTGTGAGTGTGTGTGTGTGTGAGAGAGAGCAAGCGAGTGAGTGAGAGAGAGAGAGAGAGAGAGAGAGAGAGAGAGAGAGAGAGAAAGAGAGAGAGAGAGAAGCTTTGGTGGGGACTAATGAGAACTGGGTAATGAGAGAGCCAGACCGTCTGTTAGACCTGATTCTAACAAAGTGGACGTTAATGGCTGTGGCTGCGCTGGTCTCAGTGGACAGGGTAATGGAGGCTTAGAGCCACATGAGGACCAGTAAAATGGGCAACATTTAAGGGCCTAAAAAGGCTCATGCCAGCTGGGACCTGTGTATGTGCCCGCATATAGAAAGTAAAGTAAGATCTCGCTCACTCAGCCAAGCTCCTATATACTAAGCTAAGCTTTGTAATTTAAAGTAAGTCTATTTGGGTTTGTTCATTTGCAGAAATTAAAAGCGCTCAGTGCTGCTCAAGTGTGAAAACACGTTCACATACTGTGAGGGTTTTTTTTTTTTTAGACCATTTCTGTTTGGATTCTTAGTAATTAGTAATTAGGATTGATTTTTTTATGAAACATCATACCCATGTAAGGTGCAATATCACATTAGCAAAGCAGTCAAGCTAATATATAAAACTACTGGATAAGGATTAAATTCATTTACAGTCAAAAATAAAGCTTTTCAGAAGGAAACAAGCAACAAAACCCCCAACTCAATTCAACATCATCTAGCTTTATAATCAGTCAGACTGTTGCTGCTTTGGTATTGACCCTGATCCAAAATCCCACCTTTAGCATTAACCAACAAAACATTTTTGATGCTTTTATGATGATACAACAGCAGTAGATCTCAGTAAAAGGTTTGTCCTGGTCAGGATTGTTGCAGATTCAGAGCTTGTCCTAGGCATAAGTGCTTCCTGGTTAGGATGCCAATCCATCACAGACCACAATACACTGATTCACACCTCCTGTAGAGGTGTGTTAAAGTTAAAGTAGTGAGTCCACCTGCTGGAATGTTTTTGGGAAGTGTAAAGAAAACAGAAGCAACTAGCCGAAACTTGTGTGGACTTGCACAGTTCACCACAGCAACAGATTTAGGTCAGCAGCACATAAATCTTGAATGCAAAAATAATTGCTAGCTTGTAAGAAGCCCAGCCATTGTTTTATTTCTAGTAACACTTCTGCAAATGGTACAGAGGATAATAACTGCTAAACAGTAACAGAGAAGAAAGACAAGATCGACTGTTTTGCAGTTGTTTTATTATATGTGCAGAGTGGCTATTTTGGAAAGCAGCTGAGAAATATATACACACCCCGTCCACATTATTAGGAACATCTGTACCCATGCACATTCATGCACTTATCATATCAGACAATTATATGGCAGCAGCACAGTGCAAAGAAATCATGCAGATAGCTTCAGTTAATGTTCACATCAAACTGATATGATAGCCTCAGTTTCTTCTTTTTGGCTGTCAGGAGTGAAAAGTGATTTGTTCTCCGTTTTCTTCTCCTGTAGCCCATTTGCATCTAAGTTTAATGTGTTGTGTTTTCTGAGATGCTTTTCTGCTCACCACAGTTTCACCACAAATTGTGATTATTCGAGTTACTATCTGTCTATTTTAAAAAAGAGTTTCAGACTACAGGATTTTTGTTTTGTGCACTATTTTTGGTAAGGTCTAGTGATTTTTAAATGGGAATGTAGTAGTTTAGTGGTTGAGGTGTTGGGCTGCTGAGCAGAAGGTTGTGGGTTCAGCTCCCAGGTCCGTCAAGCTGCCACTGCTGGGCCCCTGAGCAAGGCCCTTAATCCTTGATTGCCCTCGATAAATTGTAAGTCGCTCTGGATGAGGGTGTTTGCCAAATGTAAATGTAACCCACTTGTGACCAACAACTATGCCATAATTAAAATCACAGAGATTACATTTTTTGATATTTGATTAAGCTGGGCTTTTAACATGGTTTAATGCATTGTGCTGCTGCCACAGGATTGGCTGATTAGATAACTATATGAATGCGCAGGTGTACCTAATAACGTTCCAGCAGAAGTACAGGCTGAAGTTCAACAGGGGAAGAGAAGAGACAAGGTTTTGATTTGTGAGTGTAGAAGGGGGTGCAGTAGTGTATGAGTGTTTGTGCTTATGACAGTGTGTTTGTGTGTGTGTGTGTGGGAAGAAGTGGGGGGAATGTCTGGATTGACAGCTTCAGGTTCCTGTATTAATGAGATGATTCCTGAGCCAGCTTTAGGGGAAATTTCTGCTATGTGACCTATGCCATCGATATGATGGGTGCCATCCAACACTGACACGTGTTCCATACTGTTTGACTGTCACCATTACTCACTGTGATATCTTAACTTTTTCTAGAAATACTGTGTGTGTGTGTGTGTGTGTATGCAGGGAATGGTATGTTAGCACAGTGCCTGTGTCCACCTCTGACTCTTGGCTGGCTTCAATCTGTTTTTAGGGCAGTGGTGGGTTAATGGATCAAGTCTCTCGGTTACTGCTCAGAAGGCTGTGGGTTCAAGCCCCAGTATCTCGAAGCTGCCACTGTTCTCAGAGTCCTTGAGAAACACCCATAACCCTATCTGCTCTAAGGTTGCTGTATTGTGGCTGACCCTGTGCTCTGACCACAAGCCTGAGATATAAGAATATAAGGATTAAACTGTACTGTGCTTGAGACCAGTAAGGTTTCCTTCTACATTACTGAGCTGAGTTATTGTAATAGGCTAAGTTGTGTGTGAGTTTCTGTGTGTGAGTCGGCTGCTGGACAACACTTTGGAAACACCTTGCGAAACATTTTGAGAACTAGTGTCATCGTTGCAGTTTGCAAACCACAATGATCGTTTTGTGTGTGTTTGTGCGAGTGGTTAAGTGTGTACATGGGCATGGATGTTAAATGATCACATTTTTTATTCAGTCATTGATTTTCTTTGGCATTCTACCTACTTCTACAAATGTGAAGTATCACATTTTTTGTCTTTGTCTGTGCAACATCTGTGTGTGAGAAACATCTGTTTCACATCGAAGTGCCTCCACCCTTTTGGCCTCGCTTCGGGATTTGCAGCTCTGATATCGATTCAAAATATGTACACAATATGTGTGTATGTGTGCACTAATTTTTTTTTTGTACTCTCTTTTTCTTCTCTTCTTATTTTATTAACAAAGTGGCATGCGTGGCCTTTCCGTGATTGAGCGAAGTTGTATTTGCAGAACCTCTACCTATGCCTCTTCCTGAAGTGCAATCTCTCTGGATTTATTCTGTCCAGATCGAGCAGTGAATCAGAGGGCAGTGCAGCACAGACATTGTTGAAGTCACATGAAGTGACATTAGGTGCTGATTGTCCTCCATGCATTCTCTCAGTCTTTCCCCTGGGTGTCAAACCGTCATGAAAGCGTCTGGCATTCTTCACCCTTTACATGTGTGTGTGTGCAGACTTACATAAATATATGTCCAATCCCACCTGACCTCTTTTTGTTGACTCAGGGTCTGCTTAACTGTTTTGCCCAGGTTTGTTTTCAGGATCTCAGAAGTGAAGTTTATTTCATGTTTATAAATTGATTTGGTTAAAACATTTAAGTCAATGAGGTGGTTTTCTTTCAAAATCCTCCTAACATTTGTGCTTAAAACACCTATTACTCCATATTATTATTAGTAGTAGTAGTTGTAGTAGTAGTAGTACTAGTAGTTGTAGTATGTTTGCATAATGTATGAGGAGAAATATACCATGATACAAATAGCACACCATTACCAATGAACATTGCAACCTTCACTGTTATATAGGAAAAGTCTACCTCTATAGTGTCTATACAATTACTATGGACAAAAATCATGATGCCTTCCCCAGTACTGAGAAATAAATATGCTGTTATTGTCCTACAGCTGCTCCCTGTTCTGGTCACCACAGCAGATCATATATTTGATTTTGGCACAGGTTTTACACCGGATTCCCTTCCTGACACAACCCTCCCAGGCTTGGGACCGACACTTAGAGTTAACCCCTCAGTGGCTGGGTTTGTTCCATAGCCAGGATTCGAACCCAGGCCACAGCAGTGAGAGCGCCTGCCGCTGAACCACCAGGAAAC